>NC_056727.1:467654455-467734455 GCF_019279795.1 Protopterus annectens
AACATAAAAGGATTTCCTCACTACTGTGGCCACATGGTGATCAAAGGTAAGGCAACTGTGTACGCACCTAGATCCCTAACCACTAGGCTGGCTCTTAGGGGTGTATTATCAACATGGTAATTAGCTTGGATGGGTGACTTCCAAAGGGTACACTTGTGCATTTCTTAGCATTGAGTTTAAAACCATGGCTTTGGCAGCATTTGCTAATCAGAGATAGACCTTCTTGAAGAATGCTAGTTTCTGCAGGAGTTAATGATAATCCCTAGCTTGCAATCATTTGCAAACTTACTAAGCCATGAACCTTCAGCATTTGTTTCCATTTCAGAGAAATAGATGCCAAAAAGGAGCAGGCCCGTACTGAACCCTGGGGGACTCCTCTAGTGACTGGCTTCTTGGTGGAGGTGGCCTCACCTATTTTGACCTGTGGGTCCTGTCAATTAGCCAGTTGGGTATCCAGTGGGTGGTATAATGGTTTATACCCAAATTAGTGACCTTACCTATAGTGCCTGAGTGGGTATTGTATCTGTATAGTCAAGGAATGCAATGCAAATCTTTGCTGATTTAGCCTAACCAAAATATTTTTTTAATCCAAGAAAAAGCATATTTAAAATAAAATAGCCACAATAAAACAAGAGCAAAAGACTAGAAACAATGTAAGAATGCATACTATAAACAAAAACATCCAGAACAGGTACAGAGCAGTAGTCGCAGCAATTCTCATAGACTCTGTCTAATTTGTATGTCTCTTATTTATGAAACATCTGTCCATTCTCTTGTCTATGAAATTAATGTATCCTCTGAGCAGTGGCTAATGGTGGTCAGTGAGAGACTGGTGTACTTCCTCAGTTAACAAACTTAATAAACAAACATACAAGAAGCATCTGGTAATGTTTGTATATGGGTGTACAGTCTTGAATTACAGACCATTGCAGAGAGCTACTTTCAGGAGGCCCTTACTTTCTTCAGTCCAAGTATAGTCTTATATTCCTTTTATATATAATTTTAGAGTCAAAGTTCTTTTCTTGTTTTTTGTGTAACTAAATGATCCAACACTTTTTGGGTCTGCCAGTCATACAAGCCATACGATAGAAACAAGAAGGGCAAGATAATTTATAATTTGAATGTTTTTTTGTTAGACGTTGTGTAATATACATATTGATTTCTTCTATCATTAGAAATGTTTTTTCATCAAAGTGAAGTCAAATTCAACGTATACTTTTTTGTCAATCAGATATTCACAGCAGTCCAAGCTGAACAAAATTACATTGCTTTGGTCCCGGTGCAAGACATAACAATGAACACAGTTTGAATGACAGTAAGACTAATGCACATAGTAATAATTAAAATATTAACAACAAAATAAATTATCACAATTGAACAGGAGGACAATAGACAATGTTATACTAGTATGTATTGCAAGATTATGACTTCACATTGTGATTGCTTTGAATGTTGCACTTCATCAGTTGTAGTATGATATATTTTGATATTCATATTGCATATGTGTGGAGTGATAACTCACTCCTGACTATTTCACATTCAGGAAGTATTAGCATAAGAAATCAGGATAACTGTACCAGTTATTGAAGCAATTTTCCAGAGTGATTACTATAGCTGATACTTCATAGCAAGTGGCATATTGATCTAATTATTCACTGTTATGCCTGGCATTCAAGTTTAGCAGCCTTATGGATAGAGGGATGGAGCTTCTGTTCAATCTAGATGTTTTGCAGTGTAAGCTGCAATACCACCTGCCTGAGGAAAGGCCGAAGTACATGCCATGGGCAGGGTGAGTAGGATTGTTGATTATCTTCGTAGCCCTTCTCACACACCAAGTCTCGTGCAGATCATCCATGAATGGGAGTGAGGAACCAATGACTTTTTCCACTGTCCTCACTACCCTCAGGAGAGCTTTGTCGTCATATGCTTTGCAGTTACCATACCAAACTATGATATTATTTGATATTTGTTTATTTGTTATCACATCTGTTTGGAAAGTTTAAATGATTAATTAATTTTCTATATTCTTTCTATAATAATGCCAATCTGTGTATTTTGAGTTGCTGCTCTGTCTATTCAGCATTTCCTTGATAGCATTTCTGGTTGTTCATTTATTTTCCTTTATTACTCTCCTCCTTTCTTTCCTCATAACACTTTACCTAGTATAAACTTAGCTGTTCAGCTGTTTCTTTTTTTAATTTCTTTTATGTCACAAGGAACATTCTTAGTAGTTCTGTTTATATGCAATTCTGTTTTATCATTCATCTAATATTCTGGCATATAAACCTATTGAAGGATTCCTTTCATATTTGTATTACTGTATATATTAATTCACATAGGTTATTCTTTTCTCAGCTAATAATTTCTTCTTTTATCTATGTTTTTTGCTCTTCCACCGTTGGGGTACTCTTAACTGAAAATTTAGATAATTTTCCTAATGAAGACTCTGAACATTTGATTTGTGTTATCTTTGGTAATACAGATCTGCTTTAATTCTTGCAGAATTTTTAAATATTTATTGGATCATCGTGTTGGGATGTTGTCTATACATGAGACTTCACAATTAAACTTTCACTTCATATTTGTTCTAGCACCTCAATTTCAGATTGTTGTCTTTCTGAACTAGTGAGCTGTTTGCTTTTCAGTACCTTAGCTGTTTTGTACTGTAATTTTATTCTTTGTAAATGTTATATCTCTGAGTCATTCTGAAGAAGTGCAAAATCTTTGTTCTTAAATTTGAACTGTACATCCAGCAAGCTTAAATGCTAAAAAGATGTGGAAGCATCTTATTTATTTTACTGATGATGTAATTCTTTTGACAATTACTGTTCACTGTCTGCATTTTGAATTTGGTTATTGGTGTGTATTTAAATGTCCATTTTTTTTACTACTTCACTTTTGCTATTCCTTGAAATGCATGATACCCTTTTCCTCTGCGTTTATTTAATGTGTTAGACTTAAATTTGGCTTAAAGGAATGCCATACGAATTCCAGTACTGCATATGCCAACATTTTGCAATTGAAGGCAGAGGTTTTCTTAATTTATTTCCATTATACACAAGATGTGGAACAGTTGTATCATTTTTATTATTTGTTCCAATGCTGTATATTCAAGATGGTCCATTGGTATGTTAAGTGATTGATTAGAGTAGAAATCATTTCAGAATTATTTGTTGTCACTTGCTTAGGACATAGGTGATATTGGCACAAGTTTGAATAATTTCTTCTACCTTCTGAACATGATGTGATAGCTGACACAGAAGCTGAGTGACAAACTAATAGTAATATCTAGTGTTGCTGATTTGAAGGCATTGAATAAAGATCTGCAATATGTAAGAATGTTTCTAGCATATTTGCTGCTTAAATTTAAAAAAATCCATGACTTAACAATAAAATGATATTATCTGCAAAGAGGAACCAACTTATAGGTCTGCCCTTGAATTACTCTGAAGCCAATTATTGTGACTGAATGAGTATAATCAGGGCTCTAGGATTCATTCAAACAACAATGGAAAGGAACTCCCTTACAATAGACCTTTTGTCCATATAAATATGAACTGTCTATACTTTTTTTATTACAAGAAAATGTCTTCTCACATATAGACCTTAAATATTAGCTTTAGTGCCTATATTAATAATTTTTTGCCAGTAGTTTTTGGAATAACATGTTGAAATGAAATAACACAACTTTCACATTATCTTATACCAGCTTATGAGAATCAAACTTTGGGTTAAGGTGATCTAAATTAGAAGCAATTATTTGACTCTCAAAATCATGATGTGCATAAAGATTTTGTAACCGTTATTAAATGGATTTTATGTCTTTATAGACATTGTATCATCACTTCTGAAAAACGCCGGAAGGAGTCACTGGAAATGTTTCACTTGTTTTTATACTAAGTGCTTTGGCTGATTCATAATGACTTCATCAGAACATTTAAGATCATCTCCATTAAACATTAAATACATCCAATAAAAGCCATGTGACAAACAACTGATGACAGAAACTACATTTTTGTCTTTTAAAATGTTAACAGTTGTAACGCCCGAGCACTGGCTCAGTAATCAAGGGGCCTCAGTCCTCACAACTAGCACCAGTGAGGGGCATCCACATTGGGAAAGATAACAAATACACACACAGTAAAATACAATTTCCCTTAAGGGCACACAGAGATCACAGTCGGTCTGGGGCTGGTTTCTCTCTCTCTCTGTCTCTCTCTGTCTCCACTCTCTCTCTCTCTCTCTCCACTCTCTCTCTCTCTCTCCACTCTCTCTCTCCTCTGTCTCTCTCCACTCTCTCTCTCTCTCTCTCTCTCTCTCTCTCTCTCTCTCTCTCTCTCTCTCTCTCCACTCTCTCTCTCTCCACTCTCTCTCTCTCTCTCTCTCTCCACTCTCTCTCTCTCCACTCTCTCTCTCTCTCTCTCTCTCCACTCTCTCTCTCTCTCTCTCTCCACTCTCTCTCTCTCTCTCCACTCTCTCTCTCTCTCTCTCTCTCTCTCTCCACTCTCTCTCTCCACTCTCTCTCTCTCTCTCTCTCTCTCCACTCTCTCTCTCTCTCTCTCTCTCTCTCTCTCTCTCCACTCTCTCTCTCTCCTCTCTCTCTCCCCACTCTCTCTCTCTCGTTGATAATATATTACTGTTGACACAGTGTAGATTACATCATGTTTCTGTGGTTCCCAGGCTAACAGAAACTCAGACTTTGGGATGAAGAGTCATACAATGCTTGACTTATCAGCTTTCTTCCAGCAGAGTGCACTGTTGTTACATTTTTGACGGTCAATATTTAACACAATTTTCTTACATTTAAGAGAACATGCCTGTGGCTTATATTAATATTTACAAATGACAGAAGTATCTATAACATTCTATCTAGCTAGGCTGGCAGCCTTCACATATCTTGACCCCCCCACACACACTCACACAGAACTCAAGCTACTTTTTCAAGTGACCCTTGACATGCATTTCTTGAGAGTGTTGGGTCTATTTGAGTATACCTTATCCCATTCCCTGTCTTGAGAGCCCATCTGCATTGGCATTACTAATCCCACTGCGGTGATGCACTGACATATATGCTTGAAGCCCTAGGCTCCATCTTAGCAATTTGGCATTTTGCAGGCTGGCTTGGTATAACCATGTTAGGGGATTGTAATCTGTAACTACAGTGAATTTTTTTCCATACAGATAAGACTGAAGTTTCTGCAGTGCCCACACTATGGCTAGACATTCGTTTTCTACAACTGCATAGCGTTCCTCCCTGGGTTGGAGCCTATGATTGAGATAAACCACTGGGTGCTGTTCCCCCTCTGAAGAAATCTAACAAGTACAGCCCCCACCCCATGGTGCAAAGCATCCACCTGCACCACAAATTATTTGCTGTAATCTGGACTGGCTAGCACAGTGGGTCCTCCCCAAAGCTTTTTTAAGCTTCTGGAATGTGTGCTGACATGCTAGGGTCCATACTACCTTATCTGGCGTGTTTTTCCTTGTCAAGTCTGAGAGGGGAGTAGCTATGGTACTATAAATGGGGACAAACCTTCTGTAGTACCCTTCAATCCCTAAGAATGCCCTCACCTGCTTTTTGGTAACAGGTGCTGGCCATGCCTGAATGGCTTTCACTTTGGCAGGTTCTGCCCTGTTCTTACCATTCCCCAACTCTATGTCCCAGGTAGGAGACCTCTGCCATACCCACCTGACATTTCCTCGTCTTAATAGTCAACCCTGCCCTCTGTAGTCTGCCTAGCAGCACCTCCCTGACATGTTGAAGGTGCTCTTGCCAGGAATGGCTGTAGATGGCAATATCATCTAGGTAAGCAAGGGCAAACCCTCCTGCTAGGATATGATCCATTGCCTCTGGAAAGTTGCTGGGACATTTTTCATTCCAAAGGGCATCTTTGTGAACTCATAGATGCCAAAAGGAGTCACAAAGGCTGACCTCTGTCAAGCACTGGAAGTCAAGGGCATCTGCCAGTAACCCTTGGTAATATCAATGGTGGTAAGATACTTAGCCCCCACTCAGCTGCTCTAGGGCCTCATCCGCCCTAGGCATGGGTTAAGCATCTGACTCTGTGTGACTATTTAATTTCCTGTAGTCTCCACAGAACCTGGTGCTCCTGTAGTCCACACAGAACCTGGTGCTGCCATCCTTCTTTGGCACCAGTACCACTGGAGAGGCCCAGGGACTATTGGACTCTTGAATTACACCCTAGTTCCAATATTTCCTGTATCTCTTCCCTCAGTGTCTGTTTGACTCTCTCAGGCACCCTATAAGGGGCCTGCCTAATAGGCCTTTGGGGTCCTGTATCCACCTGGTGCTGCACCAGGTGGGTGCACCCTGGTTTCCCAGTGAACATGTCCCCAAACTCCTGTAACACTGCTCAGATTTCTTGAACCTGGGTAAGAAATAGCTGCTGGGACATTGCTACCCCTTCCACGCAGGTGTCAGTCCAAGCCCCACTGAAGAGATCAGTCACCACATCTTGCTCAGACTTCTCCTGTAATCCACTGCAAATACTCAGCACAAGGGCCTCCCTATCATGGTAAGGTTTCATCATGTTAACATGGTACAATTTGTGCTCCTGCCTCTTGCCTAGCAGTTCCACCATGTAGTTAACATTGTTTATCTTTCTTACTACCTTGTACGGTCCCTCCCAAGCTGCTTGCAGCTTGTTGTGTCTGACAGTAATGAGAACCATTAGCTGCTGCCCTACAGCATACTCTCTAGTGCGAGCATTCCTGTCATACCATACCTTTTTTTGTTGTTGGGCTTCTGCCAGGTTCTCTTGAGCCAAGACCATGAGTTCCCTGAGCCTTGTCCTGACGTTTAGGACATATGCCACAACAGACTCCTTGTGAGATTTACACTCACCTTCCCACTTATCACGAATTAAATTTAGAGGTCCCCTCATCCTATGCCCATACAGCAACTCAAAGGGTGAAAAACCTGTGGATTCCTGGGAAACCTCTCTGTAGGCTAATAACAGATTGGGCAAATATTTGTCTCACTCCCTCTTAAACTGGTCTGCAAATGCTTGTAGCATGGACTTGATTGTAGAGTTTACCTCTCAACAAGACCATTAGTCTGGGGATGGTAGGGGTGGTCTTCAGGTGCTTCACCCCACAGTGCTTCCACAGAGAAGCCAGAAGGTCTGACATGAAATTGGCACTTCTGTCAGTCAGTATTTCTTTTGGGAAACCTACCCTGCTGAAAATCTCTAACAAAGCATTGGCCACCTTTTCCACTTCATTGGAGGGCAAAGCCGCTGCCTCAGAGTATCTTGTAGCATAATCTACTACGACTAGGATATACTTTTTCCCTGTGGAACTTGAGGTACTCAGAGGCCCCACAATATCCATAGCTACCCTCTGAAATGGCTCTCAATCACAGGCAAAGGCATCAAAGGAGCTCTCACCTTGTCTCCTGCCTTGCCTACCTTCTGGCACTGCTCACAGGTCCTGCAGTACCCTGTTACATCTCTGGAAATTCCAGGCCAATAGAAGTTCTGCATAATATGTCTCTTTGTGTGTTTTATGCCGATAAGGCCTGCAAAGGGAATATCATGGGCTATGGCTAGAAGTGCCAGACAGTAGGCTCTAGGCACTAACAACTGCTGTATCCTCTCACCTTATTGCCCCCCCCCCCCTCAGAGGTCCACTCTCTATACTGCAAACCTTTGTCCCAGTATAGAAATTCCCCTTCCCTTGAAAATCAGGTGTCTCACTAGCTACCTGCCTTAGGCCTTGCACTGTAGGGTCTAAGAGCTGAGCCTGTTTTATCTCTCGCTTTGTAACCCTTCCCAGCTCCCCTTATACAGGACGTCTGGCATCCTGTGACAGTGGTGCCTCACTGTCAGCCCAGGTTCTACTACTCACCTCTACCTTTGCAGTCACTCTGTCCAAGGGAACATCAGTATCCACAAGCAGCTGTGGCTCACCTCCAGTCTCCCTGCTACAGAGTAGCTCCCTCCCTGAAGTAACCACCTCACCAGTCCTGGCTGCAAGTATGCGGTCTGACTGTGTCTTTCCCAGGCTACCAGACCCACATGCTTGTCTCCAAGCCTGACTGCATATAACTGCACATGGTACTGCATTATCAAAATCATTCCCTATCAGGACATCTGCAAGGATATCCTCAAACACACCTACTTGCTGGTTTCCTTTTCCACCCTCCCAGTCAAGGTGAATCCTAGCCAAAGGTATTTGGAATGGGGTCTCTCCTAAAGTTCTGTCTGGAGTAGACTGCCCAAGCAAGTGCTCGTCTGTAACCATTGCAGGCTTTACAATGGTTATGTCAGATGATGTGTCTCTCTTAGCAATGGCTTCTATGCCATTCACTACCATAGTGGTAGTGTGGTACCCTTGTCTCAAGACAACCTACGTTTGGCATTTTATCTTTCCCACTTACTGGCTCCCTCACCTTTTGTCCACCACCTTGTCTCCATGGACATCTATATGCCACATGGCCCCACTAGTTGCATTCAAAACATTCACCCCTAAGTCCTGGATGTTTATCTAGACTAGTGGCTTCTCTTACTATTGGCAGATTATGTTGGGGCAGTCTGGGCTGCCCATCATGGGTTCCTTTAGACCCCATGAGCAGTACTGGGAGTTCCTTTCCTGTGCAGGTATGCCCTTCTTGTTAGGTATAGGTCTCCCGTCTTCCCCAACTCATCTGAAGTAGCACATTCTCTATCAGCTAACCAGATCCTCATGTCCTCAGGCAAAGTGCTAAGGGCTTGTTCCCTCACCAATAGGTCTGGCAGCCTTTTAAAAGTGGTGACCTGACATCCACTCACCCACCTATGAAAATAAGTGCTCAGTTCAGCAACATATTCACACACATTTTTATCTGCCTTGCGTATGTGCTCACAAAATGTTTTCCTATAAGCTTCAGGTGTTACCTTAAACAATTCTAACAGACAATTGTTAACAGCAGTATAATTTAATCATGGTTAGACATTTTGGACAAAATAGTTACAGCTTTACCATGGAATAAGGGGGTCAGGAACTGTACACAGAGGCTCTGGTCAACATCATACTGTTTACATAACCTCTAAAACATATGAATGAAACAATCAAAATTGTCACTCTCTGTAAACTGCGGAAGAAATTTACTGACCTTTTGTGCTTCTGGGGTTCAGTTACTCCCTTCCTCATTATCTCTACAACTCTGGCGAAGAGTCAGCATCTCCTTGTCGTGCTGCCTCTGCCTGTCCTTTTCCTCAGCTTCCAGGCGTAGCACTTTCTCTTTCTCCTCAGCCTGTAGACATCTCAGTCTCTCTGCTGCTTCTGTTTCCAAATGCCTGGTCTCAACCTCAAGTCCCTTTAGCTTCAGATTGATATTTAAGTCATCTCCAGAAAGGTTGAGCTGTCCATTCTCTGAGTGTTGTACATCTCCACGGCCAGTCTTATCACCCTCCCAGTTGCTGTTTTCTGATGCAGCTGTGACCAAAGCTGCAATCATGTCTGCCTTAGTCAGGTTTCTGTGCACCAGTCCCTTAGCCTGGCACATCTCAGCCGACTGGCTCCTTGCCAGCTTGTCATACTCCTTTGCTGACATGCTTGCCTGCTCTCCCTGACTAAGCTAACGAAAGAAATAAAGCAGTTGTGTTCTGAACTCTGAATATTCACTGTGTGGCTGATTTAGAGTACAAAACCACCTTCATTAATCATTGTTCACAAGCTACAGGAATTCACTGTCCACACCACTACAAGCCAATTGCCAACCAATTAATATGTGATGTGGATATCCCACCACTGCCAACCAATTAATATGTGATGCCTTGAGCACTGGCCCAGTAATTGAGGACCCTCAATCCTCACAACTAGCACCAGTGAGGGGTGTCCACATTGGGAAAGATAACAAATACACACGCAGTAAAGTACAATTTCCCTTAAGAGCACACAGAGATAACAGTCAGTCTGGGGATGGTTTCTCTCTTTCTCTCCAGATCCCCAATAAGACTTCCCACTGGCACAGCTATAGAGTGGAGTCCTTAGCCAGGGTTCCAAGCCAAGTCCTCCCAGCCCTCCCTCTGTCTAACCAGTGTTTTGTGTCCCTACCCAAGTAGCTCACACACACACACACACACACACACACACACACACACACACACACACACACACACACACACACACACACACACACACACACACTTTGAGATATGATTTATATACAAACACACAGACACTCCTGGGGAAGGCTAGCACATGTTCACTAGGTATGCCCCTCCTGCCCAGGCTATAAGGTGGTAATCCACTGCCACCAGAACCCCTAATATCAGCTACTAAAAAGGCCCTTACAAAAGGGTGTCCAATTATTACTCTGCAATATTATTATCCAGTTAGTAAGTGTGACCAGAACTTTTAAAACCTATTGGAGTGGCTTTATACAGTGTCACTATATACATGCAATGTACTCTAGAGCTTAAATTATCTCTACACAAAACAGCAACAGTTGAAAGTTTTAAAAATACATAAAAATAAATAATAAAAACACAAGACAATACTTCTTACTACACGGTGCTAGTCAAGAGTTCAAACATCACAGGAAAATGCTTAAAATAATGGTGTAGAATAGCTCTGACATAAATATAGAAAACAGCTAGACTAAACTTACTATTTTAGATCTTTTCCTAAGAGCATTCACAATTCTAAATAACTTACATATAGAGCAAAAGTAGAGTACTGGTGAGTTGTTGTCAGCTTTAGACAAAATCCAAAAATGCTCTCTCTCTCTCTCTCTCTCTCTCTCTCAGACAGTCTTTTAAATTGATAATACATCACTGCTCACTCATTTTAGATTACATCATTCTTCTTTGGTTCCCAGGCTAACAGAAATTCCTCAGAGTTTAACATATCTTTGATCTTGCACCTGGTCAGGAAACCACAGCAATTAAAAGCATTATATATGTAATATCTAGCAATTAACTCTGGTCTCAAAACAATAGAAAGAATCTGCTGGTCCAGACATCACGGCTCTGAGTTTGAGATCGAACAGTCATACAATGCTTGACTTATCAGCTTTCTTCCAACAGCGTGCACTGTTGTTACATTTTTGACATTCAACATTTAACACAATTATCTTACATTTAAGAGAACAAGCCTGTGGCTTATATGAATATTTACAAATGACAGAATTATCTACAAAATTCTATCTAGCTAGGCTGGCAGCCTTCACAACATTATCTACAAAAAAAAAAAAAAGAAACGGAATGTTGGTCATAGCAGCTACAGCTCAATGCAGGTATAGCAACAGGATTGCATTACACTGTATAAACCCATTTTGAAACTGAGGGCCAATAAGTTAGGGGTTAGCAAACAAAAACACTAACATGTGAATATTAAAATGCATTACAATTTTTACCCCAAAGTTTTTTAGACAATGGTAGAATTTAATGAATTGTATTTAAAGGTTAATGGATATAAATTTGTATGAAATAATGAAATCTTTATGAAATGTATCAGATAAAAGTGTGTGGGGTACAAGTAAAACATATCTCAAGAGACTCCTTTTGGTATTTTTCAGCAGTGAGTTTATGTTTTTAAACATCAGCACCATCAACTATTTCATTTTAGACACTGTTATATACTCTATCTCGAGATTTAATAGGACATTTGTAGAGGCTGAGTTTCATTTCAAAAT
The DNA here is from genome assembly GCF_019279795.1 of Protopterus annectens. Classification (NCBI taxonomy): domain Eukaryota; kingdom Metazoa; phylum Chordata; order Ceratodontiformes; family Protopteridae; genus Protopterus; species Protopterus annectens. The sequence continues at coordinate 467,666,097 of NC_056727.1, forward strand.
ATTTCCATTCTAAATTGCATACTCTCAGTTGGAGCTGCATTTTGTTTTAGGCAATGTTTTATATATCCCCACAGGGAGAGCAACAATGTCTGTTGGCTTTTTTTGTTTTTAATAATTTAATTCATTCATATAACTCTCCCAGAGAGAATGTGCTTACAAACAGTTGATATCCTTCATATGATCTCTTTTTGCAGTATTACTAACAAGTGGGATATCCCACTAGGGATAACTGTACATCTGCCAGGATAACAAAGCCTAGGTGTCTTCCTCTTGTGCTGTACATCTGACATTTGACCAAAGTATGCCAAGGCTATAAGTTACAAAAGAGATATATGGGTGTAAAGAACCTCACAACTTTTTCACTGCCAGCTTGAGCATTGAACCTGTGTTCCTCAGTCAGTCTGCTATTGCTGGTTCCATTTACCTTGGGCAGATAAATATACCCAATCAGGGAATCTTCTGTTTTTCTATAATTTTTGACGAAGATTAATCTTCTCAGGGAAGTAAATAGTGTGGGAAGAAATAGCCAGGGAATTGTTATGGCTAGGCTTGTATAGGCCCTGGGGCCGATAGCCTAATACCAACCTATGAACCTATATCAACTAAGAGAAGAAAATGTGATTGTAGGATACAAATTCCTTACAGGGACAACCACACTAAATAATTATTTTGCCAAGGAGAGGAGTCAAGTCACAGTTGTAGAAGTTGTACTGTTTTCCATTCCTTGCTCCTAAGACTCTTAGAAGCCATTTTTCTCCATTAATATGTATCCTAAAATCAAACAGTAAAATAACTTACACAGGATAAAATGGAATCTAATACTTCTTGCTCAGACATCCTGTATCAACCAGAAAGGAAGCTCAAGGAAAATGAAATCTGATGCTTTAGCTGTCCATGCAGACACAGACATCTCTACTCTACCTCTTGATGAGTCCTCTGATTGTCTGGATGCATGGTCTGCTCCCTCTGTCTTGACCCTGTCAGAGGCTGACAAGACATTGCCACTTAACATATTTATCTCCACTGATGTTACAAGGGGGTGCCAAGGTTGATTGTTTCAGAGTTATTTGATGGAATTCCTCAGATTCTGGTCAGAGAGGAAGTCCTGGGTTCCCTCATTGAGATTTGTCAGGGGTCAAAGCCAGTTAATTTTATGCAAGCTTCTTGTCCTACCTAAAAAGCAGAAAACTAAGCATACCTCTCCGTATACCCCTTCTGTCAAGGATTTCAGAAGGAATGGTATAATTCTTCATATGGGGCTGTTTAAAGCTGTAGTCTCTAAGCTCCCTTGGTTCTTTTCTTATGCCTCTCTCCTCCCTTTTTCTCTCCTGTGAAAAGATATTGAGATTATTCTTCAGATGAGGAAGATGAGATTCTGAGAGGGATTTGTTAGGTTACTCCTCTCAGATTCACTCACATGTTGGGTATGAGTCTGAGGCGAATGAGTTTATGTCTCTTGATTCTTCTATAAAGGAACTTTCCTTTGGGGGCTCAGTTTTAAAGCTGGTGCAGCATTTTCAATGGAAAGGTAAACAGGTGTCAGACATGCAAAAAATATATTATGTTATGTACATAGGAGTTCTGAAACTATCTGCCTTGCCTCCTGTTCTTGCGGCTTTGCAAGATACTTTTGTCACCATGTCTATAAACCCTCTCCATAGTTCCCTGGAATCTGATAAGCTTGCTAATCTCCTGGCTTCTACCAATGTCTTTACTAATGATAAGGATAGTAAGACTTTTGACAGGAATAGTAAAAATGTCAATACTTTTTCCACTCTGGCCTTCCATTATTTCAACTATCAGACACATATGACTAGGTATCTCTTTGTCTTTGTTCGAAGAACTTGGTAAACTTTTTACTTGATATGCCTAATTCTGAAAACAAGTCTTCTGCTGTTTCTATATTGAATTCTGCATGTCAGGTAACTAAACATTCTATTAAATGCAGCTATGCTACAGCTGATGCAGTCTCTAAAACAGCTGCTACTGGCTCTGATTTGAGTAGATTTTTCTAACGTTTGCTTGACTCTCTTACTGAGGATGTTAAAACCAAAATTTTAGATGCCCCTCTGGATAGAGATGCTGTATGTGGTCCGGCTTCTACTGACATTTTCAAAAGTCTTCAGGACTGAGGCAAAATTATGCAAGACTTTAAGCAGATTTCTCTCTCTTTCTCCTCTGTACCCACATTTCAGAGGAATTACTCTTCTAAGGCTTTCTCCTTTATTCATAAAGAGCAAAAGGCTCCAGAAAAGGCTGAAAGATATTTAAAAAGAGGTATCGAAACAAATCCAAGCAGGAGTTTAAAGGGTCCAAAACCCACTTCCTGACACACTGCTTCTGCCTCCCACCTCCATTCCCCACTTTGATCTGTCCTTTTTTCTTCTATCAGAGAAGCTTTCCCTATCATTTCCAGTTTGGGAATCATTCACCTATGACAGATTGATTATTTCAAATATTCAAAGTGGTTAAAGGATGTCATGACTTTTTCATTCGCACAGATCCAGATCATTCCAATTTTGCATGAGTTGTTTCTTTAGGGTACAATAGAATTAGTCCCTCCTCATCAAGACTTTTAGTGGTTCCCAGAAAAGATGGAAAATTGAGACCTAGTCTGCATCTGTCTCTTCTCAGTCTATTCCCAATGCTTTCAAAATTCAAAATGCTTACCCTCCAGTCTTTACTTCAAATGATCCTTCATCAATCATTGTTCATCACTTTGGATATATATCTCCATACCTAAAGAGGCACAAAACTGGTAACCAAAGGTGAAAAACCAGGATTGTCTCACACACAATACCAATATCTCCTCCTCTTTCATTTTAAGAAAGCCATTAATGGGTTGTTGCACTTGGCTAAGCAATATAGCACTATCCAGTCACATTTACAGCAATACACTATTGAATGCTGTACAGCAAAATCATTGATCAGGGTGAGCTTAAAATAAACTTTAATACACTTTAAAAAACAAAACCCAACCAAGCGTTTTCATCCCAAGTATATAGAGACTTCTTCAGAGCTGGAACAAACGCGCCCATAATGTCAGTTTAAATGCTGGTATCACCAATCAACGTTCGGCTCATCCATAATTAATTACACAGTTATGTAACTGTAAAATTAATTATATATGAGCAGAATACTGATTGGTGGAGCCAGCATTTAAGTTGCCATTATGGGCATGTTTATTCCAACTCTGAAGAAGTCCATGATCGATGACTTTGCTGTACAGCATTCAGTAGTGGCTTTCTCAGAAGGAAAGAGAAGGAGCTATTGACTTTTTGTGTGAGTCAATCCTGTTTTTCCACCTTTGCTTACCTTCGTATGGAAATTCACATAGATCACAGAAAGTTTTAAGGTCCTCTTCTTTACAATATCACTTTCAGTTTTCTGCTTTGCCCTTTGGGCTTTCTGCTGAACCAAGGGTATTCACAAAGTGCCTAGCATCTCTTGTGTCTTTCTGCAGACATCCAGGAATACTGATTTTCCTTTACTTAGATAACTGCTCCTTCAGGCTCCTATGACTGAAAAACTCCTACTAAACCTCAATTTTACAAAAAAAAAAAAAAAAAAACTGCTTCCCTTTCTACAGTTCACCCTAAATCTCAAGAAGTTCAGTCTGGTTCCTCTCAGGATCTATGGTAGTCCTAAAAGAATACTTCCAATTTCTTCCCCCTCTAAACAGGACCTCTGTAAGAGAGATTTTGAGACCCCTGGCATTTATGGCTTCCAGTTTTCTAATGATTTCTTGGACCAAACCCCCCATGAAGAAGATTCAGTGGTATCTCAGATCTATCTGGACACAACAGTACCATCCTCTGACCTTTCCAATTCTTCTCTTACCATTCATCGGGAGGGAGTTTCAGTGGGGGAATCAAACAGATATCATTCAATCCAGGAGTACTCTTTCTGGTTCCTTCTCACCAAGACCTTTACAGAGATGCTTCAAACCTGGCTTGTGGAGCTTATTCGATGAATGTAAAAGTCCAAGCTCTTTGATCCAAAAATGATTGAAAGGACCACATAAAATATCAAGAAAATGAAGGTGGTAATTTTAGTCTTATTTATAATAAGTAACTCAAGCAGATAAAACCAAGACAGGTACAAAACAAAATTGCAAAACAACCAAAAAAATGTTTCAGGTACCAGGAAACAACTTTAATCAAACAATAAAAATAAACAAGCTTTCACACCATGAACCTGATAAGCACATAGCACAAAAGCTTGTTTATTTTTATTGTTTGATTTATTTTTTCACTTGAGTCTAGTCTTACGATCCTTGCATCACCTTTGGTCTCCATGTCCTCTGCAAGTATCTACAGATAATACTACTTGCTTGTGTGGTATGTAAGCATGGCAGAATAAGATCCAATCATCTTTACAGACTTGGAGTGGCATTTTGGGATATAGCCATTCGGTACAATATGTCCTTGCTATTAGTCTGCATTCCTTTGGAGAGCAATTTGGTGGCAGATAACATGATCAGATGATACAAGGAAGATCCTCACAAATGAATGTTAAACAGACAAGTCCTCCTCCAAACTGTTCATAAGCAGGGTACTCCTCAGATAGATCTTTTTGCCTCCAATCAAAAAAAGCACCTCAGACTGTTTTGTTCCAGTGTCATTTGCCTGGAGGCTTAGAAATTGAGTACCATGTCTTTTTTCTGGAAGGGGAGATTCCTAAACAGATTCCCTGCTCTATTCCTAATTCCCAAAAGTTATTCGCAAATCAGAAAGGACAAACCATAAATCTTGCTGGTGACTTTTTGCCCAGATATAATTGGTTCCCCTTCTATTCCATCTGGCCAAGAGCAATCATCACAAGTTACTTTACAGAATGGATTTGCTCACACATCAAAAGGGAAATCTCATTCAAGTAAAACCTACAGACTCTGAATGTAACCCCATGTATGATCTGATTTTGATTCCTTGTAGTTACTTGCACATTCCCTGCTCTATTCCTAATTCCCAAAGGTTCTTCTCAAAATCAGAAAAGACAAACTATAAATCTTGCTGGGGTTATTTGCCCAGGTAAATTGGTCCCCCTTCTGTTCCATCTGGCCAAGAGCAATTATCACAAGTTACCTCACAGAACTGACTTGCTCACATATCAAAACGACAATCTCATTCAAGTAAAACCTAAAGACTCTAAATGTAATCCTATGTATGACCTGATTTTGATTCCCTTTAGTTACCATTTTTTGAAGACATGTTGCAGGTCTTTCAGGAGGCTAGGAAATCATATATTTATAAATGGAAGATATTTTCTGTTTTGTGTCAGGACCCTTACCTAGCAGGTATGCCTGACATTCTTTTGTACTTGTGTGAGCTACTTAACTCAGGCCTGGCAATCGCTTTTGTTAAAGTTCATTTGTCAGCTATATCTGCCTGCATTTCTTCTGCTCAACCTTTGTCTTATTTTGAGGTCAGGCAAGTTTTAAAGTGCATCATTTACCACAAGCCACCAAGGAAGTCTATTCTTCCTTCTTGAGACCTGAATTATTTTTTAGGAAATCTAACTTTTGCTCTTTTTGAGCCTGCTTCCTCTGTTTTCCTGAAGTTTTGTACTTGGAAAACTGTGCTGTCAGTGGCTTTTACTTCTGTCAAAAGCTTTTCTGAATTCCAAGCACTCTAGGCTGGTCCTCCCTTTTTGTTTTTTCTTAAAGACAGAGCTAACTCATCTTTCATGCCTAAAGTGGTTAATGAGCTGTCTTGGAACCAAACTGCCAACCTCCCTATCTTTTATCCCTCCCCTCAAAACAAAGGATAAATAATTTTGTACTCTTTATGTTCCCAGACAGTTTAGGTTTTATTTTGACAAACCCAAGTCTGTCAGAAAATCTGACCAACTTTTATTTTCCTTTCATGTCAAGCAGTTGGGTCTTCATGTCTCCTAACAATTTCCAAGTGGATATATTCTGCCATTTCATTTTTTTATTCCTGCCACAGAAAGGAGTTGCCAGGTTTGGTTTAGGCTCACTCTAACAAAGCAGCAGTGTCCTTGGGTGCCTTTTTTAAAGGCCTAGACTTTATATCCATTTTAGAGGCTGCTACTTAGTTTTCTGTATATACTTTTACTAAGCACTACAAGACTGATGCCTTCTCTAGAGCTACAATTGGATTTGTTGGTTCATCTTACAAAGAATTTTTAGATTCCAGGGCAAATTTCCATTCCTCCCCCGTTGACACTTAGAAAGCTTTGGCATTCTTCTCACTTGTTATTAATACTGCAACAGTTATCATAGGAAGGACATAGTACAGTTGTCTAAGACCGTACCATAACAGTAGATGTCTGACTGATCACTGTTACAGTATTACATCTCAACTCCCTTCTCACTTCTTTTCTTGATTTCTGTTATCCGACATGGCATCCTTTCTTTTTCTCCTCTTCTAGGTGACATGTACTTTTTGATGCCCTCTATTCTGTTTTGACTTGCTGGCTTTTGGGTCTGGGCCAAGAAAATCCTGAGGTTCTTCCCACCTGTATATCCCTTATATACATCATAGCCTTGGCTTTGGTCATATGTCAAAGGTACGGTGGAAAAGGAAGGCACTTTGGCTTTGGTTTCATGGCAGATGTATGGCTATTCCTAGTGGGATAGCCCACTTTTTAGTAATACTACAATAGTGATCATTTGGACATCTACTGCTATGGGAAGTTCTCTATCTTTGATTTTACGTAATACTCAGGAAATGATAAAAAGTTAACTGTTGGCTGTTATAAAAAATTCAAGACATTATATTGGAATTGCTAATAATATCTGTTACACCATACATCTATAGATATTTCAAATCCACTAAGTCTTATGTCCATTTGTGCTTTGCCAGTACCATTCCTCATATTTCACATCCTTTCTCCAGTAGTAAATTTATGGCTACCCATCTAGACATCTAGGTTATGTGTAAAGGAAGATAGTGAGTCTTACTGCTTATCACATAGAGTAAGTTTATTCAATAGATTTGTGTAACTCTAAATTAAAAACCTGTCCCTCCACTGTACTTTACTGTTGGTGAAGATTTAGGTCCCTGGGTCGAGTATTGATGGAGATCTTGGACTTGTGTTGATGCATGAGATCCAAAACCACCTGGTCCATTACCATTCTTATCATTCTTTGTATTCTAGGGAGCTCCAGTTTAGTTTAGTCATAAGCATTTTATCTCTATATGTTGAGTGTTTCACTGGGTAGAACTGTAATGTTATTTTTTCAGGTGCAGTTATTCTATTATTCTGGGTTTTTTCCAATCAAATTTTTACACGACAAAAGCGTTATAGTTGTCTCACCTTACTAATAAAATATAATGGCTATTTTAAGTCACTCATGCAAATGGTATAATGCTAACTGCAGCTGCTTTGAATCTTAAGACCATGTTTAAATTCTAATGTGCAAATTACTTTTAAATGAATCCCATAGGATCTCTGGTTTGTATAAGCATGTTGAGTGAATTGCAATAAAACCCTTTATAGTTCCTTCTATCCACATTTTAAATTTTTGTATGTGAACAGGTTCTGAGTTTAGCTGACAATTATTTGAAGGCAATGCTGCTTTATTATAGTGGACTTGAATAGTTAGTGTAGAGATTCATAGGAGTATAGGTATGTACTAGGTTAGCTGCCCTTGCAGGCCATTTTGAACCTAGCCAATTTCCCTTTGAAGTTGAGACTGAAAACCTGTACCTCGTGTGTGCCATGTAAACACCTTAAACATTATAGTAACCTCCAACCACCTGCCAACTCCCAAAGCAAGAGAAGCCACAGCCCGCTCTCACCTCCTCTCCTCACTCCTTTATGCCTCACCCATACTTACCAACCTGTACAAATCTGACCTAAATAAGCTCTCTGGCTGCTATAATCATATTGCTAGATTTGTTACTGGCCTGCCTTACAAAACCCATCACTGTATCAACCTGCATAACCTAGGCTGGGTGGAACTACCTAACCTACTTCAACAAACCCAGCTAACTACAAGATCCTCCATCATCCAGATTCCATCCCTGCACTCGTAATTTAATCACCCCATATCTAAAAGCAAACAGGCTACTTGCTCAAACAGTCAAATCCTGCAACTCTGGAGGTGACTCACTGTTTGCAAATTCCATTGGTAAAATATGGAACTCCCTTCGCCTCAACTCACCACCATCACCTCTTTATCCAAATTCAAGCAAATCTAACCCTTCACTTTAAAATCAATGGCTCTGTCAATGTTCCAAGCCTGACTAAACCCCCTCATGTCTTCCTCTAGGCTCTTCCTCTATCTAGCATCTACTCTGACATTTTTCACCTTTTAAACCTTATATGTAGTGTACTGTACCTACATAATAGTCCTATATATTTATCAATTATATTACCTCATCGTACCTATGTATTAGTCTTAATATAGATCAGGAGTTTCTCTGATCTCTTGTCTCTTAATACCTATGTATTAACTATCAAAACTTGTAACATTTTCTCTGTTTATAAGTATGTAAACTAATGTCAATGTGGGAACATTTTCTCTGTTTATTAGTATGTAAACTAATGTCAATGTGGAATTTATAAGTATGTAACTATTGTCTGAAAATGGACATGTATCCAGTCGGATTTTCCCGGTCAACAAATGTAAAAATAAATAAATAAATAAAATGAAGTTATAATCTACCAAACTGTCATGTAAATGACATGTACTACATGGAGCTTACTTACTGCACTTTGGCACCTCAGAACTGAAGCTTATTGTGGACTTAGAACTGTTATGTTCTGGTATCTCGCTAGAGCACATATGAAAGCTATAACAGCATCAGAAAGCTGTACTAGCTTTAGAGACAAGGTTCCATTAAATAAATAAAGCTAACAGAGTGAAGTGTGTAACTGCTTTTAAAGCTGTTGGTGAATCAGAGGTCACCTTCACTTTTGGCTGCAGTCTTTATGACAGTGCTCAATATGTTACAGTTTTAAAAGGTATAAAAAAATCACTCATGCACTTTTTTCATCGTAACCTGTAGTATGTCAGAGCAGCTGCACTAATGCACTGCAATGAATTATCATTTCCTTTCTCTGATATAATCTGCTAGTTATGTGTTCTGAAAAAAGCTGTCAATATTTTTAGCTTTGCTGTCAATGTGAATTTCTTGACATATATTTCTTGAACTCATAACAAGTGGGTTATATGTTATGCAGAATTTATTAGTACAACTATAGGATGACATGGGCATCCTAATGAGTACAGTGGCACAGCTGTTGATGATGACTTGTCACCATATGCACAAAAAATAACTGTATGACAAATATTTATACTGTTTTGCATCAAATTATTTTTCTTAACTAGATTATAGTTGTCAAGTCAAGTTCTACAGAGTTGAAATTATTATGTCAAGATCCTTTTACCTAAAATCTAGTAAGTGTTTTTGTAAGACAGTAACAATGTAATTGTTATAATTATCACTGCCACAACTACGGTATCAGATGTATTGTTTTTTCTAGCTTTATTAAATAAACTCATGATCAAGCAAATGACAATAATGATTCAGTGCACCCACAGAATTGACAAAAATACTTAAAACTTTTTCGGTTTTCAGATAGTTAGATATGTAATTAAAAAAAGAGAAATAAACATCTTAAGTGCAATTCAAATATGAATAAAGTGTTAGTATTCTTAACCTTCTAGATGAAAATGATAATTTACCCATTGAAAACAGTTCCTCACTAACTAGCTGTACAAACCTGATGTCTTAATCTAAATAAAGCATGTCACTTTTCTAATGCACCCAGCCAAGATTAATCCTTACATATTTATGTCTATGTTTCTTTTTACTGAACCATAAAAAGGTCAGAAAATTCATAGCAGAAAGCAGAGAGAGAAAATTCATAGCAGAAAGTAAAGAGATGCAAAACTAATGAAAGCGTAGAAGCCATCTTTCATCTCAGAAAAGTGAATATCTGCTGTAGTGAGTTTATTTAAATAGGTGTATGTTTAACAGAATGGATTATGCAAATGGCCCAGCATTGTGAGCATGAATGTATCTGTTTTTTCTTTGCTGCTAAGACAAATGTTGTTTATCAGTAGTCTGAGATTGTATTAAATGCTATGTGCCCTACTTTGGGTTGAACTATTTACCAGTGGTATCGCTCCTTACTATCACTTTAATCTCCCTCTGACTGGCCTCTTGCTGTTCTGTTCTACTTTATGTTTGAGCAATTTACTGTGCTATCGCTCCTCACTATTCCCCTTAATTTAACTTCTGACTGGCCTCTTTTTGTACTATCCCTTTGATCTGACTCTGCTTGGCTTTCTCTCTCGTCCTTATTTTTAGCCCTTTAGTCACACTGTTTTAACTTATCCACTTACCTTACCTCTTCTTTTCCCTCCTTACTGTACTGTTATCTACTGTCTCTCTCCTTCTTAATTTTAGCCCTTTAATCACACTGTCAACTTATCCGCTTACCTTACCTGTTCTTTTTCCTCCTTACTGCAGTTTAATTTAACTAGCCTCAGGCTCTCTTTGCAGAACCACACAGATGGGCTAGCCATATATGACTTTCTCTCCTCCTGTCCTATAGTACCCACTCCACACTGACCTAGCTGTATTCTGTCCACTACTGTCTGCTTCTGTCAATACACTATTCATTGTTTTCCAGTTTTTTATGTAAACACATACTTTTATAGCACTACCAATACTCCTCCTTACAAATTTCATGAGAATATTATCTAAGAATAAGAATAATAATCTTTCTCCTTGCTGTCCCTTCATTTTAGATGCTAAACCTGCTCACTGTCTTCATAACCTCCCGGGAACTACTCAAGCCTCCCAATAATATGTACCACTGGGAATCTCCTGCAGCAGAGCTGATAAATAAATTGTAAAGTACGTTTTTGTAACTGTACTTAACAATTGGACTAGTGATTACCCTTAAGTTAACCTCCGCACATCATCGTCTCTACTTTGTCTCCCACTTCACTCCACTTTTCTCTTTATCCCCTCACTTAATTACACTGGGTCTGCTTAACTCCATTTTTCTTAAAACATGACCCTGGGCTAATACTCTGTAATGCTGCATTCACTTCTCCCACAGCCCTCTCAACTCTGAAAGTAGGAATATGTTTCAAGTACCACATTAACACAAAATTTTTATTTTTTGGAGCTAATAACAGACATATTTAATAGTGCTTAAGGCCCATAAGAGGGTCTGACTGACAAACCTTCCCACTGCCCACATTTTAATGCTGCTGATGCTAATTTAGATAGACATTAATTAGCCTAGCACACTGCACAATAAGACTCACTGATTGTCTCTGAGGCTCCTCAAAGCAGTGAATAATACCCTGTATTAATACTGATTAATTAATCTATTGTCAAACAATACATCGCATTAATCTGGGAAATTTCATACATTATACCCGTACATAATGGTGGAATTTTAACCGAGCTTACAAACTATAGACCCGTCGCAATTCTGTCCCCACTATCTTTATTCCTCAGCTTTACCAACACCATAAACCAATTTAGAAATGAAGGGAAAATAGTTTCATCTGTCTTTCTTGACATTTCTAAAGCCTTTGATACGGTTTCCCACCACAAGCTCCTAACAGTTCTCTCAAAGCTCAAGCTCAGCCTCACTGCTCTCTCCTAGTTACAAAGTTACCTAACAGGCTGAAAGCAGGCAGTGAAGTGGCTAAAAGACCTCTCCCCCCACTCCCTCTCACACTAGGAGTCACACAAGGTTCCATTCTTGGTCTTCTTCTTTTCAGTATTTTTATCAGTGACCTTAATACTGCCACCCCACTAGCTTGCATAATATAATACTATGATGATTCCACCCTTTCTTGTGCAACACCTAACTTACAACAGCTCCAAGATATAACTCAAAAGTCATTCACTCAAATTGAAACATGGCTATCCAACTCTCAGCTTATACTTAACCCCAATAAAATCAAACTGATACCCTACCCACAGATCCCCCTACCCATCTTGTATATCACTGTTTAAAATAATACCAAAATTACCCCGACACTTACACAAAACTACTAGGAGTTACAATTGATAATAGACTGAGATTTGACTTGCACATAAACAAACAGATACCTCTAGAATATCTATCACCAGAACCCACCTACTGTCTACGCTACTCTATGCCTCACCCATTCTTATCAACTTAAAAAAAAAAACAGATTTAGGCAAATTAGAAACAAGCTATAACAAAATAGCAAAATTTGCCACAGACTCTTCACAGAGGACACACCACTGTCTCACTCTAAAGAAAACTCACCTGGCTAGAACTACCACAACTACTAACTTATAACCAGTTAACTATGACCCACAAACTACTGTATCAGCCTGAAAAAAATCAAGCTCATCTAAATGTACTTCAGCCATACTCTAACATAAGTAAACTTTGCTCAGCAAACAAATCACTATTACAAGTCATTAAATCTAAAAACTTTGCAGGGAACTTTCTCTATTCCTGCCATGTTGCTAAATCCTGGAATCTGCTACCTCAATCTATTAGAAGCACCCCAACTTAACCCAATTTAAAAATCTACTGAAACAACACTTACCACGCTCATGGCTCTGCTCATGTAATACCCCAGGCTAACTATAAACTAATATAAGTATTTCTATCTCTCTCATAAAACTATCTGTATAACTTGTTACTATGTCGCACACATACATTTTTCTTATTTTTTTTCTTATTCTACTATCCACTATCACACTGTCTTAAACAAAAACATCCTCTCAAACTCATCTTCACCATCAAAATCATTCACTTTTCACTCCATTTTCTCATCCCTACCTTCCTCATTTATCTCTCTACCTTTCTCCATTCATTAATAAAACCAAACAGAAAGTGTTACAAAATACATTATTCTCCATTTCTTTACCCCAAATTGTGTATTATACTGCATAGTTAAGTTCTCTAAGCTACCAAATACCAATCAAATCGTGAGTCACAATAAGAACCATATGATCAGACTTTCCTATACTGCACATCTATATTGTTATTATCTACTGTGATTTTCGCTAACCTCGCCTTATTTTTTCTGCCGTATATATACTTTATACTACAAGACCACTGTCAATTAAAAAAAGTATCATTCTGTTACTGTAGTTATTATTTTAATGTTATTATTATGTACTGTCACAATGTGGAGATTTTCTCTCTGGGCCTCTGCTGAAAATGGGTTCTCCCAGTTGGACTCTCCCAGTAAACAAATGTAAATAAATAAATAAATGAAATCATGGAAACCATTTCCCTAATTGTTTCTGTCACAATTTTGGATCCAGAACCTTCCCTATTCTGTTATCTGTCTCTTCCATTACCATCTCTATCTCCTTGGTCTCTGGTGTAGTTTTGTTGTTTTTAGTACACCAGGCCTATTTGCCAACAACTGCTTCATATTAATTGTTTTAGTAATGTTGTCTATGCATTTTTGCCTCTTCTGCCCCTTCTTTTGCCTTTAAAGTTTCTGATGTTATTTAACACCAGTGTTTTCTCCAGTGAATCCTCACTTTGCAATATTTCGCTAAGGTGTGTGTGTGTGTGTGTGTGTGTGTGTGTGTGTGTGTGTGTGTGTATGTATGTGTGTGTGTCTGTGTTTAAGTTTTACTGTCAGACTTCCAGATTTATTACCTTGTATATTGGCTGGGTTGATCTTCTCACAGCCTATGGAATCCTCAAACATTTTCTCCAACAGCACAGTTCTTAGGTAATTACTAGATATGTAGTCTAGAAAACCATTGAAGAGCTTAGACCAATTTCTGTATTCCTTCAGAGCACTGTCCATTTAAGCGACTTGGTCAAAGTCACACAGTAGGTAAATGAAGACTGAGGGAATCAAGCCCTGGACTACAGGAAACAGCTTGTTAATGTAGTAGTAACTTAAACAATTATTAGGATATCCCCCTCCCAATATTTACAATCCATGGATGAGGAAATGTGGAGACTGTCCCCAATGTAAATTTGTAATGGTGGGAAGAACATTTAAAGTTCATGAGATATCATATAGGATACGAGAAAAATATAATTGTCGTATGATGAGAGTTGTATATTTGGCCCAGTGCCAATTTTGTTTATCATACTACATTGGCAAAACTGAGAGACAGTTTAAACAACGTGTGTAAGAACATTAATATTATATTAGCAAACAAAATATTAATAATACTTTAGCCAAACACATAATTGAATACCTGGGACATTTTTTTCATTATACTGTTATTGAACAAGTAAAGAGAGATATAAGAGGTGGACCATGGTCATTAGAGTTAGAACTAAGGGAATTGTATGGCAATTGAGAACAAATGCTTTTTCTTTTCCTGGTATTAATGATTATTGTTTGTTGGGGTGCCTTTTAAAACTGAAAGCCCTTGAGAGATGATTTTTATAGAGAGTGTTCTTTATCACTCATTATTTTTATGTTGTTTGTAAATTTTTACTAATATTTTATGTAAATAGTTGCAAAACACGAAGATGCCAAACAGGAACAAAAGGATGAGCCACTCCACAGTAAAACATGCACCTATTCAGGCGCTTTCGCTAGTAATGAAGTTCTGAAGTGGTCAGGATGAAAGGGATTATCATCTGCTTTATTTTCTTCAATAAAGTCCAGAATTGGTTTTATTGAATTTGGCTGAATAGGTAAATTTTTTACTGTGGAGTGGCTCATCCTTTTGTTCCTGTTTGGCATCTTCGTGTTTTGCAACTATTTTTCCTTTTGTATTTTAGGTTCATAGGTAGGTACTGGGCTATCTGCCCAAAGGCATTTATAAGCCTAGTCGTTGGCTTTCGCTGCCCCCTTAGATTAGTTCCCTGTGCCTCTGTCCAGCAGAGCCATTGAAATTATCCCTGGGGTAAACTTTCTGTTTCCCATTCACTCTTCAAGGTTTCTCTTGAAGAGGGTTAGCGAGGAGCTCTGCCTAATGTAGATTGGAATCTTGTTCCAGAGCATGGGAAGTCTCTGGGAGAGGAATCTATCCCTCCAGCACGTCCTATTTATTGTTGTGGTGAGGTTTAGATCCCTGGAGCGTGTGGCTCGAGGGGATATGGTTTTCTTTAGGTGGAGCATGTCCATCAAGTTCTGGGTTGGACATGGCCTTGTATGTCAGGCAGAGATCACCTCTGAGTAGGCGGTATGCAGCCGAGTACAGCTGAAGTTTCTTCAGTCGAGCTGCATAGGGCATCTGCTTGAGGCCAGTGATCCTCTTGGTGAGGAACTTCTGTGGTCTTTCCAGTTGTTGCAGGTGTCTTGTAAGGTACATCCCAAATGGGGCATTGTACTCTATGATGGGTCTGATGAGTGATGTGTAGAGGGGCCCAATTACCTCTTTCAATCTGGATTCAAATCCTTTTGTGATTAGGTGGGCCACATAAAAGGATTTTCTACCCACTTTGGCAATGTGATTATCAAAGGAGAGATTACTATCTACTTGGGTCCCCTGATCCCTTATTACGTCTTCCGTATTTAGGGGGCTACCACCTTTGTGGTATTTTGTGGGTATTTTGTTTTTTCAAAGGGGATGACTATGCATTTTTTGGCATTTAGCTTAAGACCATGGTTTTGACATCAGGTATCTGTCTCAGTGAGACCCTTTTGGAGAATGTCTGTGTCAGCCGGAGAGTCAATTATAGCCCCTAGTTTGCAGTTGTCTGCGAACCTGGTGAGCCATATTCCTCTTGTGCTTGCCTGTACCTCTGAGAAGTATATGCTGAACAGGAGGAGTCCTAGGACTGAGCCATGGGGAATGCCACTTGTAAAAGGTTTAGAGTCAGACATAGCTCCTGCAACTCTTACCATGTGGGCTCTGTCCATGAGCCAGTTGGCAACCCATCTCATGACGTAGGGGTTTGTGTTCAGGCTGGTGAGCTTGTCTATAATACCTGAGTGGGGAATAGTGTTGAAGGCATTTGTGAGGTCTAGGTAGGCTGTGTGGACCACCGTTCCCTCGTCTATAGTCTTGGTAACTGTCTCAAAGATGTTTACCATGTTTAGGAGGCATGATCTGCCCTTAACAAAGCCGAACTGAGTTGGGTCCAGTGTTTGGAAGTTTCCAATGTCTCTGTTAATGAGATCCATGATGATGTGCTCCATAGCTTTGCAGAACAAGCTAGTCAGGCTTATAGGGTGATAGTTCCTGGGGTCTGTTGTGGCTCCACCTTTGTGGAGCAGAATAACTGTTGCCACTCTGTGGGCATGTAGCCTGTGGAGAGGCTGAGTTTAAACAGTGTGTTTAAGTGAGGGGTTAGTTCATCTTTGAGCTCGTGTAGGACGCAGCCTGGGACACCGTCCGGTCCCATTGATGCTGTGTTTTTGACTTTGGAAAGAGCTGTTTTAATCTGAGTGTCTGTGATTTCAGGGGCACTACATTCTTCTGGTATAGTTATGTGCCATTTTGGGGGTGAGAGGGGGGTGAAGTTTGCACTGAACCTGTCTGCCAGGATGTTGGCAATATCGGTCGGTTCAGTGTATTTTGTGTCATTCTGCACTAACTCCGAGCAGATCTGAGAATTGCCACTTAGATTCTTGACATAGCTAAAGAATGCCTTGTGGTTATCTTTAGAGTCCATGGCAATTTTTCTTTCGAAGCTAGCCTTGGATGATTTTATGAGGGAACGCAATTTCTTGCTGATACTGATCAGGGATGTCTTCCCTTCTTGGGATTTTACTCTTTTCTGTACTAGTTTCCTCCTTCAATTGTATAGCTTGTTTATGGCAGGGGTCCACCAGACTGGTTTCCTTTTCTTGGAGGAGTGAGGCTTGGTTTTGTTTGGGATAGCACGATCCATGCATTCTTGTAGGTGCCCATAGAGTGCATTAGTAAAGGATTTTGCAGCTTGGACAGCGTTATCCCTTAGCATGGTGACTTTGAAACTCCCCATCTCGATCTTAAGTAACATGGTTTGCTTTTGAAAAGTTTTTCACTGTGGGTTCTTTGACCGGGGGGTGGTGGCAGAATGTGGATATCCAGAGTGATTAGTTTATGGTCAGATCTAACCAGCGAGTGGTTGACCTCTGGTGTGGAACACCGGTCACCCATGTTGGTGATGACCAGGTCCAATGTGTTGTCACCTCTGGTGGGGGTGTTAACCAGTTGATCCAGGGCATTTGAGTTTATAAATTCTAGGAAATGTTGGGCCAGGGAGTTCGTACTTGAGTAGTTCCCCCAGTTAATGTTTGGATAATTGAAATCACCCAATATCATGGTGTTTGGTAGGACCTTTATGTTTCCCAGTGTTTCCAGGAATGCGGAGTGGGGGTCCTGGGACATAGTGGGTGATCTGTAGCAAGCTACAATTTGAATATCAGTTTTGCCCATTGTTAGTTGCACGTGGATGATGTCTGAAGCATCGTGCTGTGCCACTAACCTGGAGGTGTGGGTATCCTTGATGAATATGGATACTCCCCCACCTTTTGTATTTCGTTCCGGGTTTTGTGGCTGAAATGTATGGTATGAGTTGTAGCCTGGTAGTGCTGGGGTGCTTTCTGGAGCCTTAAACCAGATTTCTGTTACTGCACATATATCGATTTTCTCCATACTGAGGAGTGCCTCGAGTGCGTGCATTTTGAGGTTTAGACCTCTGGCATTGAGCAGCATAACCCTCAGTTTTTTATTACTTGTGCTATTTACGGCAGTGGGTTTGTCTTTTGAGCGTTGCCTAAAAAAGGCACTATGGGGGTGGCAAGAGCCTTGGCCAGTATTCGAAAGCCTAAGGATGACAGGTGCAAGCCACCTCTAGCAAAGCAGCGTGGCTTGTCGAGCATGTCATCCCAGACTGACAGACACTGGATCCCCTTTGAATGACACCAGAAGCTTAGCCAATTGTTGAAATTGATAATTATTTCTTTATACCATGGTATCATTCTTGGTGAGGGCAGGATGCTACTCAGGGTCAGGGTCATACCAGCCTGGGCTATGTGAACAGAGAGCTCCTCCATGTCTCTTTTCATGTAGTCCAGGGAGGTACAGCTCAGGTTATTCACACCAACATGGACAATGACAGAGTCATATTTGTACTTGTTCTGGAGTGACTTGAGTGCTTGTGTTATGTGGCGGATCCTGGCACCCGACAGGCAACTAACAGTAACCTTCTCCTTGTTCAGCCTAATGAGTGGGATGTCAGTGTGCCTGACTATAGAGTCACCTATTACTAGTGTGTTGGGTATGTTATTTTGCCTTAAGGGCTGTGATTGTGTGGCACACTGGTTTTGTGAAGTATGTGTTTCATGGTTTGTGTTGGGGGGTGGAGGTTGCTTGAATGTCTGCTTTGGAGGTCTCTGTGGCTTTTGCAGATTTTTGTTTAGAGCCTCAGAGTATGTTTTTGTGTATTTATGTGTGTTTTTTGCCAGTGCTGGTTTCATAGGTCTATGTGAGACTGGTGGTGTGATGCAAATAATTCCTTTCTCCTCTTGACTGCCTGGTCTAGTCTTGGGTTGAGAGAGCTTAGCCTCCAGTTTGGCTGTATAATTGCATCTCTTGCATGTATTAGTGTTTGGTGGAAGGAGGAGAGGGTTGTCTGCGTACATGAGGCAATTGTAACATTGCCTCAAAATGCCCAGATTCACCAGTTGGACTGGAGAGTACACCTGAAACTGCCTTTGGACATGCCTGGATAGGTACAGTGAACTGTTTTACTGATTGGCTGGTAAGGTTGAATAGAGAGCCTTGTCCTTCTCTACAGTATAGGGGGGGGTCTAGTGCTAAGGTTTATTAGTGCTTGCTATGAGTTTTGGGCAAGTGCAGGGATGATAAGTGAATGATTTGAGTGTTTAAGTTGAAAGTTTGTCTAGTTCCAAGGGAAAATTTATTCATTTATTTATTTTATTTTACATTTGTTGAATGGGTTAATCTAACTGGATACATGTCCATTTTCAGTAGAGGCCCGGGGAGAAAAGCTCCAAAATTAAACTAATGTAACTGGAATAAAAAAGCAGTAAAGAAACATAAAACTAAAAATATTAAATTCAATATTGTTGTAGGCTAACATAGTAGAAGCTAGCATCAAAGAGAAAACATGTGTGCAGGTTTTAGCAATGCAGTTGTTCTAAAAGCATATATCTGTGGTTTAGAGGTTAACATTTGACGTGTAGAAGAGTAGGGAAGAAATGAAAGATTCTAGCTACTTATTATGTCTGTTCAGAATTTCACACTTATATAACATAGTTGGTATACATACAAAACTGACAATGCAAGTGCCTGGCGCAGGAGTAGGGTTCCAAAGTATGTACCATAGGGAGGTTCACAGAAAAGAGAAGACTAGAATATTAAAGAAGAGGAGGCTTTATAATCCCACTAGGAGGATGTGGGAAGGAAAAAAAACAGTAATACTATACAGTTACTGTTAATCTGGGTTAATACATGGGCATAGCCATTGTGTTTTAAGGAGTAATTTTAGTTGGTATTTAAAGAGTGGTAATAATGAAAGTAATTGTAGGTTGCTGGGGAGCCTATTCCAAATCTTTCCCACAGAATTAGAGAAGAGGGAGTCTCTTGCTTTATTATGGGATTTCTGGATAGTTACTACTAATTTATTTGCTGAGCGTAGGGTAGTAAGATTTCTATAGGGAGAGATTAGGCTACTGAGAATAGGAGTATTGTTGGTATGAAAGAGTATCTTATGGGTGATAGTAAGTTGCTGAAATAGTAGCTGGTTTTGGAGTTCTAGCCATCCTAGCTGTTTGAGATTTATACAGTGATGGGTTCTAAATGGTGAGCCAGTGGCAAATCTGGCAATGTTGTTATAGGACGTTGCAAGTTTAATTAGGTTAGATTTGGAAAGATTGGTATAAATAGGTGAGGCATAGAGGAGGGTAGAGATTAGGTGGGTATGGGCGATGGTGGTTCTGGCTTCAGGGATAAGGAAAGATTTTATCCTTTACAGCGAGCCAAGTTTTCTGTTGACAGTTTTAATGTGTGTGTCAAAGTTAAGATTTTGATTAATTGTTTCACCTAATAGTTTGGTGGTCAAGTCAGGTGCAATTACAGTACCATTGCTGGATTTAACAGTGAGATCAATAGGGGGACTTTAGTGTTGGAGTAAATATCAGTAATTTAGTTTTTTTGGTGTTTAGTATGAGGCAACTTTGCAGGAACCATTTTTCAACTGAGTTGAATACAGTTTGAGTAATGGTTTGGAGCTCAGCAGATGAGGTGGCAGAACACACTAGTGTAGAATCATCTGCATATTGAATGCAGGTGGCTTGAGGAATATTTATCTTTAGATCGTTGATGAATATAGAGAAAAGGAGAGGTCCCAGGATAGAGCTTTGTGGGACCCCAAGAGTAATGGGAAGATGAGTGGAAAGGTTATTGTCCGAGAGGACAGCTTGCTGTCTGTTTTCTAAATAGGACTTGAACCAATGTAATGCCTAAGAGTTGAGTGAGAGTTGTTTTAGTATGTCTAGAAGTAATTGATGGTTCATTATATATCAAAGGCTTTTGATAGGTCTATGAAGAGTGCAGTGGAAAGCTTATTATTGTTACGATGCTTGTTGATGCAGTCAGCGAAGGATAAAAGAGCGGTAGTAGTACTATGGAAAGACCTAAAACCATGCTGACCGTCTGATAGAAGTTTATTTTGGACAAGGTGATCAAGTAGTTGGTGGTGGATGCATTTTTCCATTATTTTGGATAGAGGAGAGAGTAGGGCTATGGGGTGAAAGTTAAATATTTCGGTTGAGTTACACCCTTGTGAAGTGGGATTATGTACGAGATTTTCCAGAGAGATGGGATGGAACCTTCAGTAATGGTTCTGTTTATTAGTTTGGAAATAGGATAGGAAAGTACTTTTGCTGCGATTTGCAGGTATTCAGCTGGTAGGAGATCAGCTGAGGGGGTACACAGTTTAAGTTTAGTCAGTAGGGTATAGAAGAGGGATGTAGGAACTGGATTTAATTGAAAGGTAGGTAGTGTGCTCATCATGGGGAATGTGAGGGTTGAGCTAACAGGAGGTAAGGAATCAGCAAGAGCTTATACAGTTTCTGTAAAGAATGTATTGAAAGTGTCAGCAATATCCTTAGGAGTGTTTAAGGAGAGACTTGAAGGGGTTGGAGTCTTGGAGTGGCCTGTGTGTAAAAGTCTATTTATAGCTGACCAGAAAGTGTGTAGGCTTTGTTGATACTTGTCTTGGAGTTTAAAGTAGTAGTTTTTTTTATCAAGGAGTATTGATTTTTTGTGGCATTTCTCAAGTGTTTATAGTTCTGGTGATCAGTTGGGTTTTTAGTGTTTCTCCATTTAGACCAGATCTTACTACTTAATAGGATTTTGTGCCTTGTCTCCTGACTCTGAAGAAGTCGGTTTTACTGGTGAAAGCGCTCAGTCGTTGCAATTTATGTATTGCATTTTTATGGATTAAATTTATTGCCTTAGTTCCTGGTTTGTGCCTTATTGCTGACTCCGACAGCACTGTGGTTGACGCTGTTTTTTTTTTTTGTTTGTTTTAAGTGTACTCCTGAATTGGAGTTTGGCTCGACTATTTTCAGTTGTCTCTTTAGAGAGCCATGGTGCAGCTTTACTTATAGTTCTTATGGATCGACTAGGGGCATGGTATTCCAGTATTTGTAAGAATTTGGAGTTAAAATAGGATACTGCTTCCTCAAGGGAGAGTTTTAAGGGAGACCAGTCACAGGCTTGTAGCTCAGCTTGGAAGCTTACAGCATTAACATGTTTTTTGTTTCGTGTAGTTTTAAGGATGGTTTGGTTAGGAATGAAGGTTTTTTACCTAATTATATAAGTAAGGAAGTGGTCGCTAATATCATCAGGAAGGGTATCTGCTATATAAGAGCGGGGATGTTTTTTTACTAGGATCTAGTCTAAGGTACTTTCTTTGCTACTGGATTTATGGATTCTGGTTGGGGTGGTGATAATTTGAGAGAAGCCATACAAATTTATATGGACTGAAGGTTTGTTAGAGGTACAGCTATTCCAGTCTATATTGAAGTCACCAAGTACTATGGTTTCTTGTGGGAGGGAGGAAGAAAGCCAGCAGAGGATATTTTCAAGAGTGTTGATGTTATTGCCTGGAGGTAGGTAGGTGCAAATTATGTAAATAGATTTGTTAGCATTGCCCTGAAGCTTAGAGATAAGGATTTCTACATTAATATCTAAAGATAGTTGTAAGTCTACTGCAGAAACATGGAGCTCAGATTATACAGAATTGCTACCCCACCACCCTTTTTGGTTTTACGGTCTAATCTTATTATATTATAACCTGGTGGGATGACTTCATTGTCCTTTGTTCCTGGTTTGAGCCAGGTTTCTGTTAGACATAGGACATCAAATGAATGTTTGTCTAGTAGAGCATGAAGTTGGCTAAATTTATTGTTTAAGCTCTGTATGTTAAGATGGGCTATGAGTAAGGAGTTTGGAGTTTTAGTGGGGTAAATGGGGTGGTAGGATGGGGCTGGTGGGGATTTAGTAGGGTGTTGTTGTTAAGTCCTGGGTTGGGATGAATATCACCGTGAAGTAGAGGGTGTTGTTGAAAAGTAAATGAGAACTTAAGGAGTTTGCAGAGAATATTTTGTGATTTTCTGGCTTGTTGGAAAGTAATATGGGCTAGCCTATGATACGTTGGGGAGAGGTAGGTTGAGGTAAAAGTGATGTTAGCATGGCTGTAGGCAGTTGCTTGACTGAAAGGTGATGTTTATTTTAGTGGATGGAAGTCTCCAGTAGAATGTAAGTTTTCATACAAGGTAAGGATAAATGGTATAAGTAGTATGGGTGTTGCAGCAAGAAAGTGAAACAGATTTGTAAGTTTTGTCTGGAGTGGTGAGGACATGGTATGAAAGAGGATAGTGTGAGGTCAGAAAAAGGGTTGTTAATGAGATAGATTGGAGAGAGATAGTATTGTAGGGTAAGTAGTATGAAGAGTAGTGAGAGTAAGGGTGTGTATGTGTGTACTGTTTAGGTGAAAGTAATTTGGTAATTGGATAATTAGGGGAAGGGGTGTGGCCTCTGATGTATAAATGTAGGAGCACTGGGGGTGGGTGAGATTTGGGGGTAGGATAGGAGAGCGGAGTGAGCCTGCAGGGCGAACAGAGCGGGTAGAGCCAGGTAGGGGAAGAAATGTTGAAGAAAACAATCAGTAAGAGTGAAAATTCAGAAGGTAAGGTTGTAGAGTTGTGGAGTGAAGTATAAAGGCTTTCAGGGATGGACTTGGGATATTAGTGGAGTGCTGAGTAGAATAATATCTAGTGGGACACTAATTAAAGAGATAAATTAGTAAGCAGAAAAGGCTAGGAACTCAAATAGGGAGAACCAGATAACGAAAGGAAAAGAATAATAGGACAGAAAACTAAGAGTATAGCGCCACCTGGTGGCCAAACACTTAATGGCAGCAGGAGAGATACAAAAATGATCCCCGATGGGGGATATCAGGCTAGGATAGTAGAAGGAGAAATCCTGGTTAGGAATTTGAGGGGGGTAACAAGGAGCTAAGGATTAATTTAATGCTAGAAAGAAGGCGATATGGCTGCTGGCTAACCTGGCAGGGAAGGGTGCTTATCCAAGCAGTGGTATTCTAATGTATATAGTAATAATAACTAAAAGCACCATTACAGGACATACTTTCACTGTTATTCTTTCAGGGCAAATGACTTTCAGAGAGCAGATAGGCTATGGCAGTATTCAGGTCTATGATTCTTTGGCATCCATCAGGGCACTTCCAGGTAGGCTAGTGCAGGGAAAAGCTGGTACATGTAGAAAAAGACAGAAAAAAAAGTAGTGAAGCTAACAGTACAGGAATTAGGGAGTACAAGCAGTAAAATTTCTCAGACACAGTTTCAAGAGTTACCTCAGCAGGTGATCCTTATATCCTACAATCACAGACAAAATATTATTGAAACTAGACCTATTAAGGTTTTACTGCAGTTCAGAAACCTGCTCACTGAAGGGTCGGAGAAATTATAGAGGGATGTCAGACATCACATATGCAAGGTCGTTACATTCTCTCTTGGTATTTACAGTAAGAGAAACACTTTTCCATATAGTAGCTACTTACAAATACTGAGGGTTGAAAAGACTAAGGAGATTCTATGTTTTAGCATGTAACAAACTGGGTAGAATAAGAAATTATACTCATATTAATATTGCCGGTATAGCTAGTGGGAATAATGTGGCGTTGGCTTGTTCATTTGCCTATGCTCTGCACAACCTAATAGAGCAGCTTCCAAAAGGTAGTAAAGCAGGTACGCCTTTTAAGTGCACTAGGTTACTAGGTGAATGAATACAGTAGAACCCCACTCCAGACACAATCAGCTAAGCGATTGATCAAACTGAGTTACCTTAAACCTTAAAGCATTAATTATGTTCTAGTGTAAGCCTTAAGCCTTAACACATTAATATATTATTGTGTAAATCACAGAAATTGTAGGAGACACGACAGTTATGCAGTTAAAACTTTCGATAGACACATTTAAAAAACTTAAATTGAATACCCAAGTAAGCAGAACAACGTAAATAGAGTTCTGCGCTAGTTAATATGGGCATATAGAAAGCAAATCACTAGATATACCAGAGTATAACATAAGGAAGTAACCAGTTTTAGAATAGTTCAGAATAAGCAGGCAGAAAGTATAATAAAACTGTACAAGCCCCTCCGTGTGTAGCGCTATTTCCGTTCAGGCATTTACAGCAGAAATTAGCGCACATTCGGATATACAGCTACAGGCAAAATATCATGTATATTCCTTGACTATGTATAATATTTAGGCTAAACAAACAAAAAAGCATTCCAATTAATGATATAATCCTAGTATTCCACTCAACATAATTGTCACATTGAATATATCCAAATGTATAGCATTTCAATGGCCTGTATTAGTTTAATGGCTGTGGAACGGCTTCCAAAAGCACCACAAGCACAACGCTATATAAGCTTAAGCAATTACAGGTAAATGTAATGCACACACAAGTGACTTTAAAAGGCAAACAGTTGATAATGTGGAATCCAAAGCCTTTTTCTTTTAAAAAAAAATTCAGATATTGCAATTAAACACTCAAGTTCTAGTACTTACAGTAGATACAAACACCAGAGCCAGGGATGCACAGCAGCCGGGGATGGGGCAGGAGAATAAAGATGGCGTCCCCTTGCGTGGGA
The DNA here is from genome assembly GCF_019279795.1 of Protopterus annectens. Lineage (NCBI taxonomy): Eukaryota > Metazoa > Chordata > Ceratodontiformes > Protopteridae > Protopterus > Protopterus annectens. Next base: position 467,691,156 of record NC_056727.1, read on the forward strand.
TATATTTATGTAGTAGGAGAGGAAAACCAAAGAAACTGTGTTGGGTAAAACCTTGGTGCAGAAATAAATCCAAATGAAAGGTAAAAAGTAAAAAATGCACCAAGATAACACACAGCAAACGTTTAATCACAGCAAAGTACAAAGTGGTCACAACCAAAGTTGCTTCATCAGACACCACAGTAAAAAATGCACAGGTTTAAATAGAGATTCTAAAATGCCAATTAATCAATAAAAATCACACAATGATTAAGTAGCAGTGAAAAACAATTAAGCCTCATGCTCAAACTAAAAAGCATTGCAAAACATTGTACAAGAAGGAATCAAATACTATACATGAGAAAGCACTTAAAAACTTATAAAATCATTATAAAACATGGGAAAATACTAGGCAGGAAAAAGTTAAATAGAATACTTGGAAACTAATAGTTAAATACATTAGACTAATTTTGAAAGAACTTAGCTAATCTTAATGCTTGAGATGTCTAGCCTTTAAAAAAGGGACCAAAGAAGTAGTAGCATTCAAACCAGGATACTTTTCAGCATTAAGTTTCAAAATCCACTTCTGTTCATGTCCCTCTGTGATATTCTCAATGTCACCACCTCTGGGGTTTCTATGAATATGTTGTAGAACAAAGAACTTAAAGGAATGAGAACGGCCATTGGACATAACATGATTGGCTAGAGCATTTGATGGTTTATTATTACTAATATCTCTTAGGTGGTCTAGAATACGATCTTTAAGCATTCTATTTGTTTTTCCTATATAAAAAGCAGGACATTGTACACAAAACCAATAATAGACCACATCTGTAGATCTGCAATCAGGCTTTTTTAAAGGCTAGACATCTCAAGCATTAAGATTAGCTAAGTTCTTTCAAAATTAGTCTAATGTATTTAACTATTAGTTTCCAAGTATTCTATTTAACTTTTTCCTGCCTAGTATTTTCCCATGTTTTATAATGATTTTATAAGTTTTTTAAGTGCTTTCTCATGTATAGTATTTGATTCCTTCTTGTACAATGTTTTTAAGCAATGCTTTTTTTAGCTTGAGCATGAGGCTTAATTGTTTTTCACTGCTACTTAATCATTGTGTGATTTTTATTGATTAATTGGCATTTTAGAATCTCAATTTAAACCTGTGCATTTTTTACTGTGGTGTCTGATGAAGCAACGTTGGTTGTGAAAGCGCTTACCACTTTGTACTTTGCTGTGATTAAACGTTTGCTGTGTGTTATCTTGGTGCATTTTTTACTTTTTACCTTAGTAGGAGAGGAAGTTGGGGCAGTACTGGTGGTAAGTGATGGGGGAGAGGGGTTGGAGAGTATGAGTGAAGTACAGGTATAGATCAGACACCGCGAGAGGTGCTGCAACAGGTCTGATAGAAGGGGGGAAGGGATGGGGTCAAGTGAGGAGAACAGAGTAAGAGGAAATAGATCGGACAGGGGATATAGAGAGCATGATTACAACAGTACCAGAGAAGTTAAAAATAATGAAGGTAAAGTACTAAAAGGATAGGTGTGGGGAGGTATGGCAGTAGGATAATAGCCAGGTAGGAGAAGAAATGTTGAAGAAAACAGTAAGAGTGAAAATTCAGACAGTAAGTTTGTAGAGTTGTGGAGTGAAGTATAAAGGCTTTCAGGGATGGACTTGGGATGTCAGAGGAGTGCTGAGTAGAATAATATCTAGTGGGACACTAATTAAAGAGAGAAATTAGCAGAAAAGGCGAGGAACTCAAATAGGGAGAAGGAGATAATGAAAGGAAAAGGATAATAGGGCAGAAAACTAAGAGCATACTGCTACCTGGTGGTCGGACACAATGGCAGCAGGAGAGATACAAAAATGATCCCCAATAGGGGATATCAGGCTAGGGTAATGGAGGGAAAAATCCTAGTTAGGAATTTGGGGGGGGGGTAACAAGGAGCTAAGGGTTAAGTTGATGCTAGAAGGGAGGAGATGTGGCTGTTGGCTAACCTGGCAGGGAAAGTTGCTTATTCAAGCAGTGGTATTCTCATATATATAGTAATAATAAGCAAAAGCACCATTACAGGACATACTTTCACTGTTTTTCTTTCAGGACAAATGACTTTCAGAGAGCAGATAGGCTATGGCAGTATTCAGGTCTATGATTCTTTGGCATCCAGCAGGACACTTCCAGTTAGGCTAGTGCAGGGACAAGCAGGAACACTGTTTTTCTTTCAGGGCAAATGACTTTCAGAGAGCAGATAGGCTATGGCAGTATTCAGGTCTATGATTCTTTGGCATTCAGCAGGGCACTTCCAGGTAGGCTAGTGCAGGGACAAGCAGGAACACAAAGAGTAGATACAAACACCAGAGCCAGGGATGCACAGTAGCCGGGGATGGTAAATACGTAGGATGTATGCCTTTTAACTTAATTAGTTTTAGAGTGATGATGTCATGTAGATTTTGTATTTAAGGGGCTTAATTATGATTGTTTAATGTCTGAAGTTCAAGAAATTTGTTTGAATGAAAGCGCTTATGGAAACAAAATAAATTAGTGCTTGCTGGTTTACTGCGGGTCCTCTTCATCTTCTTACTTTTTAATGTAGTAGTTAGTCAGGGAGCACCCAGGAAAGTGGACTTTCTCTGATGGAGACCAGAGAAACTACCTCCTGTGCTTCAAGGTTAGTGGGCAAAACTGCTGTCTAGCAATGTCTCTTGTGGAATTGAGGAAACATTTGGCATGGCAAGACCAACCATAGCATCCCCTTTTCCCTTGATTAGTGGAATATACTTGAAGGCATTATGCCACAAAGCAGAAAAACAGAAACCATCTCTGATGGCTGCCTTAATGATGATGCCTCCCAGTCAATCTTCAGTCTGGTCATGGGGGAAAAATGGGTCCAATGGCAAAAGGGGCTGGTCTAATAATTGTCAAGCGTCATGGTCAAAGTGTGAAAAAAAAATCATGAATTTTCCATTGTGCAGCCTTATTTACAGTCCAGCTCTCACAGCCATATGTTACTACTGGTAAAATTATAGCTTTGAGTATGTAGACTGTTGTTGACAGTATGATTCTCTGATCTTTACAATTTTATCTGGACTTGTCAGAGCTTTCCTTCCGAGAAGAAGTGCTTTTTTTAGTTTCATGTCTGCAAGCACCATCTGTAATTGTTTTTACTGAAAATTTTAGCAACAAAATATTAATATATGATAATAGAAACATTATAAAATAAATATACATATCTAAAAGAACAATAATAAACAACAACTAAAATAACTGTTTGCAATGGTGTCTACTATAAAACAAAGCTTTTTAAACAGAAAAATAAATGTGATTAGAGTAGTTAGTTAATTATTAAAGTATGTTTATCCAGTAGTTCTCTGAATTTCAACCATATGTTATATGAAGAGATAATTCTAGATGTTCTTGTCTTGACTGTAAATCTGCACCCAAAAAAAATAAAATAAAATCTGCCACTGCCTCTACTTCTTCTCCATCTATTTACAGCTTTGATAGGAACTAATGATATCATTTTATTTATTTATTTTCTCATGTTGAGTGGCAAGCCAGCTTTTGCACTTTCTGATGTCATCTCCGCCAACAGGCTCTTTAGCTCTGTTTCACTTTCAGCCATAACACTGGTATCATCTGTATATCAGATGATCTTAATATTTTTTCCAGCAATTTTGAATCCATTACCTGATTTAAATACCCTAACATACTGCATAATATAGTCAGCATATAAACTAAATAATTAGTGTGACAGTTTCCAGACTTGCCAATCTTCTTTCTCAGTCTTGAACCAGTCATTTATTCCTTACTCAATTCTGTTGATTCTAATTCTGCATACAGTTTCATAGGTGTGTACTAGGCTAATGGCCCTGGAGCCTTTACAAGCCTAGCCTATAGGATTACCCTGGCATCGTGCCACCCAACCTTATTTCCTAGTGCCTCTGTCAAATAGAGCCACTGGAGTGATTCCCTGGGTGAATTTTCTATTTCCCATCCACTTATCAAGATTTCTCTTGAAGAGGGCCAGTGAGGTGCTCTGCTTGACATGTATGGGAAGTCTATTCCATACCATGGGCAGTCTCTGGGTTATGAACCTGTCCCTCCAGTATGTTCTGTTGATTGTGGTAATGAGGTTGAGGTCTCCGGAGCATGTGGTGCGGAGGGATTGGGATTTCTTTAGATTTAGCATTTCTAACAGAGCTGGGTCAGCCATGGCTTTGTAAGTCAAGCAGAGACTGGCTCACAAGTAGGTGATATGAGACAGAGAATAGTTGGAGTTTTTTGAGTCTGTCCATATAGGACAAGTCTTTAAGGCCTAGGATCCTCTTTGTGAGGTAATTTTGTGGCTTCTCCAGTTGTTGCAGGTGTCTAGTGAGGTAAATACCAAATGGGGCGTTGTACTTGATGATTGGCCTAATGAGGGAAGAGTAGAGGGAGACAATGACCTCTTTCTTTCTGGATGCAAAACCCTTAGTAATGAGATGTGCCACATAGAAGGACTTTCTGACCACAGTGGCAACGTGGTGGTCAAAAGAGAGGCTGTCAACCTGTGTTCCCAGATCTCTTATAATGCCTTATGTGTTCAGTGGACTACCATCAATGTGGTAATTCAAGGGAACCAGGTTTTTCCCAAAGGGGATGAAGACACATTTTTTGGCACTGAGCTTAAGGCCATGGTTCTGACAGCAGTTGTTGGTCTCATTGAGGCCTTTCTGTAGGATGTCAGCATCACTTGGAGAGTTAATAATAGCTCCCAACTTGCAATCATCTGTGAACTTTGTCACCCAGAGAACCTTCGTGTTGGCCTGGACTTCAGAGAAGTAGATACCAAACAGGAGAGGACCCAGGACCGAACCCTGTGGGACTCCACTTGTGACTGGTCAGTGGTCTGACTTGGAGTCAGCTACTTTCACACTGTGGGTTCTATTTGTGAGCCAGTTTGCAACCCACCTAGTGATATAGGGGTTGATGCCTAGCTTAGTAAGTTTTACTATGATTTCTGAGTGGGGAATGGTATCAAAGGCCTTGGCCAGATCAAGGTAGGCTGTATGAACCACCTTACCTTCATCCACAGCTCTGGTGACTGACTCAAAGAAGTCAACCATGTTGAGCAGGCATGATCTACCCTTCACAAAACCAAACTGTGTAGGATCCAGAGTTTGGAGATTCCCTATATCCTTGTTTATTAGGTCCATGATGATGCGTTCCATAGCTTTACATATCAGACTCGTCAGGCTAATGGGGCGATAGTTCCTGGGGTCTGTAGTCACTCCTCCTTTGTGGAGAGGGATGACTGTAGCAGTGTGCCATTCGGTAGGGACAAAACCTGAGGTGAGGCTGTGATTGAACAGGGCACACAGGTGAGGTGCCAGTTCACTCTGTAGTTCATGTAGAACACAGCCAGGGATACTGTCAGGTCCCATAAAAGCTGTATTCTTGGCCTTGGACAGTGCTGTTTTAACCTCTACAGCAGTAATACTGGGTGCCTGGCAATCTCCTGGTATTGTAATTGGTCCTTTGTGGGGGGGGGTGATAAAGTTAGCACTGAATCTGTTCGCCAGTATATTTGCAATATCTTTTGGCTCGTATAGGAGATACCATTGTGCAGTAGCTCAGAGCAAATCTGGGTATTGCCATGGGGATTCTTTATATAACTATAGAAGGAACCCTGACTAACCCTGACTAACCCTGACGAATCTGCTTTTTCATTTCCTTGTCCTCTGCTCTACAATGTCTCCCTCAAATTTTTCTCTGTTAAAGTTGATCCTTATATCATAATTACTCACTGACCTTTCTACTCTGTCCAGCTCTACCTATCCCATCTAACCACCAATCCTGTTTTCCAAATCCTGTCTTATCCTGTAGATGTCCTTAGTAACCTTATATCCCCATCAAATAGTCAAATCATTTTTTTACTATGTACAAATCTTGTTCTTAGCAACATTTTGTTATACATTTTTGTACTGTTGTTTTTAATTTACTTGTAACATTAAATGTTTTGAAAACTGCCTCCACTGAAAATGGACATGTATCCAGTTGGACTAGCCCGGTTAACAAATGTAAAATAAAATAAAATAAATAAAAGGCCTTGTGGTTGTCTTTACTATCTGCTGCAATTCTGTTTTTATAGCTAGCTTTAGAGTATTTGATGAGGGATCTCAACATTTTGCTGAGGCTGATAAGGGAGCTTTTCCAGTCTTGGGACTTCACCTTATTCCACATTAGTTTCCTCCTTCTGTTGGAGAGTTTGTTTATGGCAGGGGACCACCAGATTGGCTTCCTTTTTTTTGAGGTGAGTGTCTTAGTTCTATCGGGTATGGCGAGATCCGTGCATTTGTGTACATGTTTGTACAGTGCATTGGTATATGTTGTGGCAGTCATGCAACTATTCTGCATTTGCATGGGTGCCATGAAGTTAGCCACCTCTGTTTTTAGGAGCCCAAAGTTACCTTTGGAGAAGTTTTTCATGGTGATTTCCTTTGTTGGGGGTGGGAGGGATGTGGATTTCCAAGGTGATTAGCTTGTGATCGGATCTAACCAGAGAGGAGTTGACTATTGGTGTAGAGCAATGGTCTCCCATGTTAGTAATGACCAGGTCAAGGATGTTGCTACCTCTAGTGGGGGTAAGAACGAGTTGGTCCAGGGCATTGGAATTAATAAATTCCAGAAAGCGTTGGGCAAGTGTATTGGTACATGAGTAGTTTTCCTAGATTCTTCAGGAGCCGAAAAAGGTGACCCAGTGTCCTAATTTCTCTAAAAACTTGATACAGTTTGTTGTGGTCCATACAGTTAAAGACTTTAGAGTAGTCAATAAAACAGAAGTACATAATTTTTTCTGAGACTCCTTTGCTTTATTTATTATCCAGAAGATTGCAGTTTTGATCTCTGGTGTCTCTGTCCCTTCTAAAAACAGAGTGTATACTGGCAATTATCAGTCCATATACTACTTAATATGTGCTTTCAGGATCTCAAGCATTACCTTGGGATCATGTTAAACAAGTGCAATTGCTCAATACCTTGAGCACTCTATACTAATGCTCTTTTTGGGAACTGGAATATAAATTTTCCTTTTCCAATCCAGTGACCATTGTTGTGTTTTCCAAATGTTTGGGTAAATTCCAAGCTGCACTGTAACAGCATAATTTCTGCAGTATTTTAAACAATTCAGACAGAATTTTATAACTCCTTGAAGCCTTGGTATTGGCAAGGCTTTCTAAGCACCATTTAACTTCACACTGCATGATGACTGGCTCCAGATCACAGACCGTACCATTGTACATAATAGTGATGTTAGGGGAGTTCTTATAGAGTTATTCTGTATATTCCTAACATCTCTTCTTTTTTTTAACTTAACTACCCTTTCTACCATCTTTAACTTTTTATTATACTGATTTTTACTTGGAAATTTCCCTTAATATTGCCAGTCTTTTTAAAGAGATCTCTTTGTTTTTCCTATTCTCTTATCTTCTTCCAGTCATTTGAATTCTTCTTGTTCTTTTCTGAAATTCTGCATTCTGTCTGATACATTCCCATATTTCTACTGCTTCCTCCTACAAAGTCTTCTCAAGCTGATATTCAAAACAATCCTGTAGTACTACTGAACAACAAAATGTTGGCTGTAAAATTCCATACATTGATCAAAGCTAAGCACTTTTGTTCCATAAACTTGTCAGTAACTCCATCAGAACTACTTACACATTAAAATATAAAAATGAAAGTACAAAATCAAGTGCATTACATGAATAAAATCCACCAGTATTGAGTAATAGTTGCCACAGGAAAAAACAGCAGAAAGTTAAGAAGTAGGATATATAAGCATGTATTACACATAAGGCATAAAAACCAATGAATGGCTTTTATAGGTATATTCAGTCTTTCACTGACCACAAGTTTAAGCTTATAATATTGAAACATGTTACAAATGATTTAAGGGTTATATTATCGATGGACATTTAAATAAATGTGAACTGAAATATCAACTATTACTCAATGCGACTAGCTATCCAGGACTCAACGATTCAGTGTGTATTAATTCTATTTTAGGATTAAAGTGTTAGGAAGTGTGAATTCTTAGGGTTTATTGTTTTATTGAATTATTGATCATAGGTTGGTATTGGTGGATTTTATTCATGTGATGCACTTGATTTTGTATTTTAATGATTGTATTTTAACATCTAAGTAGTTCTGATGAAGTTCCCGATAGGTTTTTGGAATGAAAGCACTTAACTTTGGTCAATAAATGGAATGCTGAAGCCAACATTTTATCATTTAGTAGAACTACATGATTGTTTTGATTTTCAATTGCATATGTCCTTGTGAGATTCTTGGTTCATAACTCTTCTCAAGCTCCTGTGGCTCAGAAGCCTTCTTTTTCTAACTAACCTGCTTCTCTTTGACATTTTGTCCCCCTAACCCTCTGCCAGGTTCCAGTGTCCCTTCAGCTCTCCCTATGTCTTCCAGTCTGGCAATTCATCACCTCAGATTCTTGGGTTCTGTCCATCATGTGTCAGGGTTACTTCTTGGTGTGGAAGTCTCTCCTTCCTTTTTTTAGGAATTCCTCAACCTCCTCTAGACAAGCATCCTCATTTCTCAGAGGTTCTTGGGTCAATGGTGGACCAGGAAACTGTTCTGCCTGTCCCTCCTTTCTAAATGGGAAAGGGATTTTAATCCAGAATGTTCGTTCCTCAAAAGTAGGGCATTTGGAGACTTATTCTGGATCTGTCCATACCCAATACCTTTCTCAAGGTTCCTTTGTTTTGGATGCTTTCTCTTTAAGCCCTGTTTATTCTATTGCTGGCCCAGGCTTTTCTGGTGTCCTTGAATCTGAAGTATTCTTACCTTTATATTCCTATTACCCTCTTTTTGGGAAGTTTTTATGTTTCTCTGTTTTTTTCTCTCATTTTCTGCTTTGCCTTTTGACTTCTCTACTGCCCCAAGGGTGGTCACCAACTGCCTAGCTCCTGTGATTGCCTTTTGCAGGCTCCAAGGCATTCAGACATTTCCTTAATTTGATAACCTGTTGATTCAGGCACCTTCTTACAGGCTCTGGAGTTCACTATATCTCTTCTTCAAAGTTTGGGGCTCACTATTAACTTCCAAAAGTCTGTCCTGATTCCCTCTCAGTATTATGTGTATCTGGGCTACAGGATTCAGACAATGTCAATGTTGGCATCTCTTCCACCTTTAAAAGTTTTGTCCTTGACAGGTTTCTTTCAGTCTCTTCATCCTCTGCCTGCCATTCCAGTCAGAGAATTTCTTCAGGCCCTAGGATTCATGGCTTCTTCTTTTCACTGGTACTTCTTACCAAACTGGATATGTGGAAGCTTCTATGGTACCTCAAGTCAGTCTGGCTTCAGCATTGCTACTTTCTGGATTTCAGAGTGTCTTTCCTTCCGTGTTTCTAGTGGGAATTCAAGTGGTGGATTCAGCAACTTACCTTCAACCCAGGCCTGCCCTTTCAGCCTCCAGTTCCTTCTCAAGAACTGTTCACCAATTCCTCAGACATGGGGTGAGGGGCTTCCTGTGGCCACCTTAAAGTTCAAGGTCTCCCCCCCAGTAGAAGTCAGACCATATCAACATCAAAGATATGAGAGCTCTGATTCTGACCTATCAGGCCTTTCAACCCATGTTCAATGCAGGCCCCATGAAGGTTTACACAGACAATACCACAGTGATGTGGTATGTCAACAAGTGGAGGGGAGGTCACAAAGTCTTGCCTTCTTTGCAGGCTGGCTCTTCAGGCCTGGGATCTGGCTGTCAGTTATCAGCTAACTTGTTAGGCTGTGCATATTCTTTCAGAGCATAAACTAGTGACAGGCTCCTTGAGCAGGTCCAAAATGCAGCTTATGAACGGATGCATTGCAGAGACATGTTTCTGGACACAGTCCATTGGTGGGATATTCCTCAGGTAGATCTTTTTGCCTCCCCTCTGAACAGATAGCTCCTGTTTTCTGTTAGAGAATACTACGCCATCTAGGGTGGAAGATGGACACCCTTTCTTTTCCTTTGAAGGGTATGTTTTTCTATGCATTCCCTCCCCTTCCTCTACTTCCAAGAGTCCTGCAGAAGATTCAGCTGAACTCCCCAAAAGCTTGCTAGTGACTCTTTTTTGGCCATGACAGCACTGGATCCCCTCGTAATGCATCTAGCCAGGTGCAATCACCACAATTTAACTCACTGGTTGTGTAGATCAGAGTGTATATGCTGTATCTTTAAGAAGCATATCAAGGACTGAACGTACACATATAAATACCAGGCACGTGCTATTCCCAGTGCCATTTTGAGAGTGCAACCAGAGAGTGAGCATGTATGATTGCAGTAGTTAGTTTGTATATAAGTTACTTAAGTTAAAGTCAGTAAACTTCTATCATGATGTGTTTGTATATAATAAAGCTGCTTGTACAGACCCCACAAAGACTCTTCTATTGTATCCAAAGTAGGAGAGTGACATGGTGTCAGAACTGTGATTCCAGAGATGGATATTTGGAGCCATGAGGTGCAGAGATGGCAGTGAAGGTAAACTTAAGAGAAATGAGCATGAAAAAGAGCCAGAAAAGAATCAAAGATAATGAGAATTCACACTAACTGCTTATTTTATAAAAAAAAAGATAAAACAGAGCATTACAAGGGCATAAACTGCATTATTAAACAAGCAGGAGGCACAGAATGTTTATTAACTAAGGGAAATGATTAAGATTAAGATATCTGATGAAATTATTATCATAAAAGCAAAATGAGTAAGTTTAAAGTAAGATGAGTGTGTTTAAAGCAAAATGGGCATGTTTAGAGTAAAATGAGCACAAGAAAAGTACAGAGGTCATGAAAAGAGATTAAACAAGCAAAACGAATATAATAAGGGCAAAAAGGGCACATTAAGCAGAAATAAATCTAGGCGACTGCATGTTTTTTGGCAAAGTTATGTGTTTTGGCATAACTATGACTTTATATTGTATCAAGCTAATAACTAGAGTATTCAAAGTATCTCAAATTGTGTAAAAGTGTTTACAGTGTGTGCTTATTACTGTGCATGTATTCCAAAGAATTATTTGCATGCAAAGTGCAACCATTTCACGAAGCACAGTCAAAGTATAGTCATTTTGAAAAGTTTCTTGTGCTGGGCATGTCTATTCGCAAAACGCCACCATTACAGAGTGTTTCTTGCACTGTAAAGAATTATGTAGCAAGGTACCACCAGTTTGGAGAAATTTCAGTGTGCTGTGTGCTGTTTATTCACAAAGTGCAATAACTTTGAAATGTTTCTTACTCTGAGCTTCTCTTGTCCAGTTCATTAGCATTGTTCAGTTATTTGAAATGTTTCTTAAACTGATAAGAGGTGATTTCTTGAAATACAGTAATTTTGAATATTACAGTGCCCGAGAGACTGCTGCGGTGGTATGGCAGTAGCGTTGTTACCTCACAGCAAGAGGTTCTCCTGTTTGATTCTCGGCTTGGCTTGGGAGTGCCTTCTGTGTGGAGTCTGCATGTCCTCCCTGTGGTTGGGTAGCATTTTGAAAGACATGCGTAAGTAAATGGGCGTGCCTTCGTTGAAGGTTGGGTGTCGAGCTGGCACCTCAGCGTTTCGTAAAAATCTACTGCCAATCATTAGCGGACCGGAGTTCCGCTGTGGCGACCCCTTACCAGGAAAAGCCGAAAAACAAACAACAACAACAACAGTGCCCGAGAGACTTATTTTGCAAAGTTCAGTTATACAGAGGCTTGTTGTGCTACTGGGCAAAGTCACATATACTGGCATCCATTTCTGGCATATGTGTATGTGTATGTGTTCATGCTTACTTGCAAAACCCTTCACTGGTTTATGTTAATATGGCAGACAGATTTTAAAAGCCATTACCACTTGTATTTGATCAGATTATTGCAGAGAATTGGAGAATATTTGAGCAAGAGTATGATATTTTTATTCAAGCAGCTTATTCAAACAAAGATGCACACACCAGGGCATTAATTTTGCTAAACCTAGCGGGATCAGTGGCCATTGAAAGAGACCGTTCATTTCTGTATGCACCAACAGTATATGAGGGAGAAGGTGAAAATCATCATATTGTTGTACAGGCTGAATCAAGGGAGGACCCTGAGTGTTTGATGCACAAATTCAAAGAAATGTGTAACTCCCCCCCAGACAAATATTACATTAGAGAGGCACTTGTTTTACATGAGAGATCAGAAACCAGGGGAAACTTTTGCAGCTTATATTACTCACCTGAGAAACAAAGCTAAAATGTGCCAGTTTGGTGACTTAAAAGATGATTTAATAAAAGGCTCAAATGTGGCATTAATAGTGCTGCTGTGAGAAAGATTTTGCTTCATGACAGTGATTTAACATTGAGTAAAGCTATAGAGATTTGTCAAATCCACAAAGTTACAGAAAAACACACAAGTATACTTCCAAGTGACAAAAGTATGGTCTCAGCAAGCTCCAGAGCAAATGTAGACAGCCTGCAACTTGTGGCAAACAGAAGTAGGCCTAAGCACATGGCAGCCACAATCCCTGCTGGCTTACCAGGGAAACCACATAGTTTTCCAAAAAGCTCCAAGACCAGTTCAGTTAAAGGAACATGGTCAGTGCAGTACAAATGTGAATCAACAAAACCCAAGTCCAGCTTTATTGTTAACTGTCGCAATTGTGGTACTAATCATGAGTGTAGAAGAGAGAAATGCTTCCATTTGGTCAGCAATGTCACAAGTGTAAAAGATGAAACCATTTTCAAAAGTTTTGAAAATCAAGTAAACCACCCACAGTTAGAAAGAAGGGGCATACAAAAAGGCAAATTGATTAAGCAGAGTTGCAGCAGTCTACTTTCTATGTAGATGATGCATCAGTAATTGGTGAAAGAGCAGATGCAGTGAATTTGTTGGAAAAGAACAAAGTGTTTTCTACAGTTCAGATAAATGGTAGATCCACAGAGCTTAAAGTGCACACTGGTTCAAAGTGTAATGTTATATCAGCAGACAAGTTAGCTAAAGTGAGAAGTAATGAGCAACTCAGTGTAGCTGGTAGTGCGAAACTTGTTGCTTATGGAGCTGAAGAAATTCAAACTGAAGGCTCAGTGATACTTTCATATTCTTCACTAGGAACTGTTACAGCTTGTTATTCTATGTAGTCCAAATACCAGTACAGTCTTTAATGGGTCTCAAAGACAGTTTGAGAATTAATCTGCTTTTGTTTACCAAAGAAGTTAATGACATAAGTGCATATCCTAGTTCCAATTTTTCTGAAGCCATTTGATCAGAGTATGCTGATGTTTTCGATGACAAGTTGGGCAAACTTTCAGTTGTGCACTCCATGAAGCTACACCCAGAGGTCACTCCAGTAGTCAGACTAGCAAGAAGAGTTCTAATAGCTATGTAGGATAAAGTCAAAGCTCATCTGGATAAAATTGTACAGCAAGGTGCAATTTGTCCAGTTAAAGAACAAACTGAATGGGTGTCGTTCATGGTAGAAGCTCACAAAAAAGTCTCAGATGAAATCAGAATATGTATTGACCCAAGAGATCTGAACAAAGCATTGAAGAGACCACATCATCCAATGTGCACAAACAAAGAGGTTGCAGCTCTAATACCGAATGCTACTGTATTTTCTGTCTTGGATGCAAAAAGTTAATTTTGGCAAATGATGCTAGATTGCAAATCCTCATTACTGACCACTTTTGGTACCCCGTTTGGCAGATACAGATTCCTAAGAATGCCATTTAGAATAAATTCTGCAAGTGAAGTGTTCCAGCGTGCAATGGAGCAAATTTTTTCGGGTTATCCTTGTGCCATAATAGTAGATGATTTATTGGTTGGAGGCAATGAAGCAGAGCATGACAGAAACCTACAGAGCACATGAAGTAAACCTGAAGCTCAGTCCTTTAAAGAGCAAATTCAGACTACAGAAGTTACATATGTAGGTCATTTATTTACCAGTACTGGCTTGAGACCAGACCTGACCAAGCAAGCAGCTATTCTTGAGATGTCAGCACCAGATAATATTTTTTATTTATTTTTATTTAACATTTGTTGACCGGGAAAGTCCGACTAGGTTCCACAGATCCTGTTTTCAGTGGAGGCCCGGGGAGAAATGCTCCAGACACATGTCTTTAGAATGTGGGAGGAAACCGGAGTACCCAGAGGAAACCCACGCGAATGCAGGGAGAACATGCAAACTCCACACAGAAGGCACCCCGATCGAGAATCGAACCAGAGAACTTCTTGCTGTGAGGTGACAGCATTAACTGCTGCACCACTGCTCCGCCCATAATATTTAAGCTCTACAGTGTTTCCTAGGCATGGTCAAATATTTAGGCAAGTTCATACCAGATTTCAGTGAGTTGATAGCACCTCTAAGAGAGCTGACATGCAAAAATGTTACATGGTCTTAGAACAGCACCAGAAGGCATTTGAAGACCTTAAGCAGAAAACTGCCGCCCCACCTACATTAAGATACTATGATGTAAATAAGCCAGTCACTCTTTCCTGTGATGCTTCAAATTTTGGTCTTAGTGCAGTTATTCTTCAAGAGGGCAGACAAATAGCCTATGCATCTAGAACTCTTACCCAAACTTTGATGCAATATGGACAAATTGAGAAAGAACTTTTGGCAATAGTATTTGCATGTTTCAAGTTTCATGATTATAGCTATGGTTGAGCTATTCAGATTGAAACTGATCACCAACCTGTAGTTACTATTCTAAAGAAGCCTATGCATTTTGCTCCAGTGAGATTACAAATGCTCAAATTGCAGAAGTACAACTTCAGAATGGTCTATATGAAAGGCAAACTAATTTATCTGGCCCAGAAATACGACAAAACAGCTTGATGCAGAAAATTTTGACTTTGACGTGATGGCAGTGCGTAATTTTTCTACCACTAGACTTGATGAGCTGAAAGATCAAACAAAGACTGATCCTATTTTGGAAAAGCTCAACTACTACATTAATGCTGGATGGCCGTCAAAGCAATCTAGTGTACCACCTGAAGTGCAAACCTATTTTTCTTACAGAGATAAAATGATGATGGAAGATGGCATTATTTTCAAAGGTCCAAAAATTGTTGTTCCTGCTTCCTTACAACAAGAATATATCCAAGTTTTACATCGTGTTCACCCATGTTCTGCATCTGCAAAGAGAAGAGTGAGAGAGCTAGTATTTTGGCCTTCATTATGGAAAGACATTGATAAAGTACTTTCATCTTGTTCAGTATGCAATAGCACTAAACCACATTTGCAAAATTAGCCACTTCAGCTAAGTCAAGTTCCTGAACTACCTTGGTCAATAGTAGGCACTGACATCTTCAAGTGGGAACACTACTTACTATTGGTAGACTATTATTCAAATTGGTTTGAGATTGAGATTGACTTGCTACCTAATTTCACATCCACTACTGTTATTACTAAGTTGAAACTTCATTTCTCAGTACATGGTAGTCCACACAAAATTATTTCTGACAATGGTACTCAATTTACTAGTCAGTTATTTTAGAAACTTGGCAAGACAATGGGACTTTGTACATGTTTCTAGCAGTCCTGAATATCCACAGTCAAATAGGCTAGTTGAACGTGCAGTGCAGAGTTCAAAACAATTACTTGAAAGGTCAAAGCGTGACAATACCGATCTCTTTTTGAATTTACTTTATCTCAGAAACATACCCCGTGATGATATACTTGGTTCACCTGCTCGAAGACTTCTATCCAGGTAAAGCAGAATGACTCTACTGAGGCCTAAAGCTAAGAATAACAGAACCATCAAAGCCCAATTATTCAAGAAGATGTTCTAGCCAGAAGTCCAGTTATGATAAGTGAAGCAGATTTCTTCATCCATTGAGGGAAGAAGAGACAGTGAGGATACAAATGGCGAAAGGTTTTGATCGGATTGGTCAAGTTACAGGTATATCTACAGAGCTGAGATCCTACCTTGTAGAATCTGAGGGTGTGTAGTACAGGAGAAATTGCAGACATCTTCTTCCTGTAGAAGAATTATCATCATAGCATTATTCCTGTGATACAGACTCTAGATCTCATAGCGAACCAGACGTTCCCATCCCAGAGTGTGTCTCAACCTCTACTTCCATTCCTAAGGATATTCCAAATACTCCCAAGGTTGAACATTCTGTAGAGACAACTCCAGTTGCTAAACCTAATTCCCAGTTTTATGTCACATGATATGGTCGAATTTCCAGACCCAGTGTGAAACCCACAGCAACATGGACATAACTCTTTATATGTACCTAGTCTTGTATAATTACCTGACAAAGAACTACTTGTATTATCTGCATGACAAATAGATTCATAACATTGCATGATCTATTTCTCAGAGGGAGAATGTAGATCAGAGTGTATCTGCAGTATCAAGGAACTGAATGTGCACATATAAATAACGAGCATGTGCTATTCCCAGTGCCATTTTGAGAGTGCAGCCAGAGAGTGAGCATGTATGATTGCAGTAGTTAGTTTGTATATAAGTTACTTAAGTTAAAGTCAGTAAACTTCTATTGTGATGTGTTTGTATATAATAAAGCTGCTTGAGCAGAACTCACAAAGACTTTTCTATTGTATCCAAAGTAGGAGAGCAACAAGTTGGACCTCCTCACACAGGACAAGGGGTCATTCATCCAGGTTGGAGGTTGGTATAATGGTTAAGGTGTTTACCTTACAGACACAAGGTGCAGGGTTTGATTCTCACATGGGGTAATTGGCTATGCTTAAAATGTCCCACAAGGGTAATTAACCTAGTATTAATCTATGAATCTATGAAATCCTCACTTGTTCACTCTTCAGCTGACACTGTAGTTGATGGGTTTTTGATCCCTTTTAGGCACCATCTTTATGAGTACATACTCACAGTTTTACAGGAGGCAAGAAAAGCTGCAACCAGAAAGTCTTCTATGTCCAAATGGAAAAGATTTTTTGGCTGGTGCCATGCGGGAGTCCCTCTGGTTATCTCCTATTTGTGTGAGTTGCTCTATTCTGGCTTGACCTGTTCTGTAAAGGCCCATTTGTTAGCTGTTTCTGCCTGTCTGCCCTTGAGATCTCCTTTGGCTTCTCATTTTTGAGATCAAGAAGTTTCTTAAAGGCATTCTGCATCTTATGTCCCCAAGGAAGCCTATTCCTCCTTTTTGGGACCTTAATTTTGTTTTGGAAAAATTAACCCAGGCTCCTTTTGAGTCTGCATTTTTGGATGCTCTGTAATACTGTACTTGAAAGACTTATTGCTTGCTCTTTCTTCTACTCAGAAGGATTTTGAGCTTCAGCCCATTATGGCAATTCCTGCTGTTTTTGTTTTTCACACATAGGGACAGAGAGTCCCTTTGTACTAATACTTCTTTTATGCCCAAGGCTGTTAATGAGCTATCCTTAAATCAGGCAGTACCTCTCCCTTTCCCTTTTTCATTCTCCTTAGTCTGCTAGTGATAGGGTCCTGCATACTTTGGATTTGCACAGACAGCTCAGGTATTATTTGGATAAAACTCAGGTCATTTGTAAGTCTGACCAGCTTTTTTGTTTCTTTTCATCCTAGGACCTTGGGTTTTGCAGTTTCTAAGCAACGCATTTCCTTCTGGATATCTAAGACCAGTTCCTTTTGTTATTCAGTTTTTGGCAAGTATCTGGCTACATCTGTTAGAACTCATTCCACTAGGGCTGTTGCCTCTTCTGATGCTTTCTTCAGGAGTTTGGGTGCCAGTTACATCCTTGAAGCTGTTACTTGGCCTTTAGTGCATACCTTTACTAAGCATTATAATTCTAGGGCCAGAGCAGGTTTTGATAGGGTCATCCTGAATGGGTTTGTTGAAATCTCTTACCATCCTTCCACCTCCCACTCCTTTACTTGAGCTTTTGTACTGTACTCACCCTAAGGTGATGAATACTGCAACAGTACTATAGAAGGACATAATACAGTTGTGTAAAATCTTACCTTAACAGCAGATGTCCTTCTCTTCATTGTTACAGTGTTCGGCCACTCCCTCCACTCCACTTTTTCTTTTAGGCTTTGTTTTGGTTACCCCCTGGCCGAGAGTCCCCCATTTTACATCTGAATTTTCTCCTTCTGGGTGTGCATAGCCTCTTTTTGTCCTATGGAGCCTGTTCTTTCCTGGGGCAATTCATTTCCGGGTAACTGTATTCTTACATCACCTTTATGCCCCACATCCTGCACAAGATCTAAAGGCTTTGGTATCCTTGCTGGACTTTGGGCTATCCTTGGCAGGAGATCCTTAAGGTGACAAATACTGCAACAGTGAAGAGAAGGACATGTACTGTCATGTTAATATTTTACACAATCGTACTTTCTGATTATACCTTTAGATTCTAGAAATGTCTGTCTGGCTTTCACAACTAAATTAAATTTGATGGAGTGTTTACACACTGCTTCCAGAGCCTCATCCTGTTAATGGTTACTGTAAACATGCTGTATTCTAATCCCCAAGCATCTCTCATTGGAATTACCTCTTAGCAACTTCTCAGTTCATCTGCTTGTCTCCTTATATAATCTGCTCTGAAGACAAAAATCAGAGACTTATGATAATTCTAGCATTTTAAGCCTTTCTGTCCAGCAACCCAGTGTTTTTTTTTTATATCTTTGGGATCAATGTACTAACCCACAGTAATAATTCCTTCTTCAGAATTTTTTTCACACCCTGCTGTCTGATGCCAAAATGTATGGGGGCCTATTTTTGTATTCTATGCCAGAAACGTAACCTGCAACTAACCCCTTTTGTCCTATATCTGGAAATACCGTAAGAATGATTTCCATAATGTTTTAACCAGTAATGTTTATATCTGGTATAAGTATTTTAATTGTGTTGCTTCAAAGTAACCTTAAGAGTTCAAGACTCCTACTGTACACATTTCTTTTCTCAAAACTAATTTATCTCATCCTACCCTTGGCTTGGAGTCTTCACATTTAAAATAGTTTATTAAATTTGCAATCACTTTTAATATTTCCATCAAAACCTTCAACAGAAATGTTTTAAAGCATGTAACAGAAAAGTCAAAACAAAAAAAAGTTCAGTGCTTATACTTCTGTGCATTTTACTTATTGAGAGAGAAAGAAACTGACCAAACCAGATTCCTAAATGTTTAATATAACGACAAAGAGGGATAGTGTTTGGGCAACTCTGCATATGCGGAGAAGTTTATTGCTACTACTCTAGTTTTATCTTTCTTAATGTTATATCTTGAAAGCATACTAGAAGCCCTGTAGGAACCTAAATACATTGTTTAATTCAGAACCAGGCTTTCATAGATATATTATAATACCACCCGCACATTGTGTTATTTTGACCTGATGTTGATGCAATTGAAAGCTTCTAAATCCTGATCTTCTAATGGCAACAGCCAACATTTCCAAATGGAATGATAACAATGGAGAGAGGGGTACGCTCTGTCTTATACACATTGACAGAAATATGGGCTAGACAGTCCTGGTGTTTTTTAACTCCTATAAATACTGAAAATTAAGGTAACTGGTTTTGTTGATAAATCAAATCTCTGGCATATTACATGGTCACATGCTTTTTAGCATTTTTTTAAAAAGATTCTTGAGCCTCAAACATTATTATAGCTGTTTTCAAAATACTGTCACACATTTGCCACCCTCCTGCAAAGCCACACTGATTAAATTCAAGAAGATCTGGTACATTTTTTCTCAATGTTGCAGCCATACATAATTTTTAAGCATGGTTTATTATTGATATTGGCCTGTAGGAGGGCAACAGTAATGGATTCCCCATATTTATAA
Source organism: Protopterus annectens (assembly GCF_019279795.1). Lineage (NCBI taxonomy): Eukaryota > Metazoa > Chordata > Ceratodontiformes > Protopteridae > Protopterus > Protopterus annectens. The sequence goes on from NC_056727.1 coordinate 467,710,860, forward strand.
ATAACCACTGCAATGGCTCATCTGTAAGAGTGAAGGGATCCCTAAAATAAGATATCATTAAAAAGTTTCACTAAGAGATGGCAGCTAAAAGTCCATGGGTATTCCATTGGGACTTTGGTTCTTACCAAGGGGCTGCTTGTCCACTACTTCCTGTGTCTCATCCATTGTCACAGGTTGCACCAGACTATCTACTTGGATTGGGGAAAGCTTAGGAAGACATAATTGTTCTAAAAACGTCTGCATTCATTTATGATTCACTGCATTCCCCTCCTGTATATAATTGCAAGTAGTAGTTACTGATAATTTACAAGATCTCGTATAGGGGGCTTTTATTTAGAGCGGTGTCTGGTGAAATCAGAGCCAGTACTATTATTTGCATTTCTTGTTGTCTAAGCCTAACAGTTAGTGTTTTTTGATATTTAGGAGAGCACTTGAAAAAAAGATCTTTCAGGGCCTCATGCATAAATTCTTGTCTCATCTCCATAATCCCTTCTCTCTCCTGATTGAATTCCTCATTTTCTTTTCTTTTTGTGTTTGGAGTCTCAGTGTGTGCTGCACTGTGGTCTCTTCACTAACTGCCTCTTTTGCTCTTATCTGGTCTTCAATGTATGCCATAGATCTTTTGTGAATTGCTTGATCCTAATAATCAGGTTCTTTTAAATTCATTCTAGTTTCATAACAACTATTCCCACTGTCCTCTCACATCCCACCTGGCTTATGTATTTAAAGCATTGCAGCATTTGAGAAACTTTTCTTTTGGGATATCTCCAGTTATTCGATTGAGGGATTTCCAGCTGCCAACTATTTCCATGTATAGTATGGGGCATGGTCAGAGGTAGCTACTGGATGGGTCTAAACAGTTTAGTCATATACACACACTGTGTTGTAATATATGTCATGCCATGTCTATCCTAGATAATACCTAAAAAAATAAAAAAAAAAAAAATAAAAATATAAGATGGCAAACGTAGGTCACCCACAGTCCTTTGAAATGGTGTGTATTGGACCCAATGTAGCTAAGTCTCTGACATTATATTTTCCAGGCAAGATACATGAAAATACCTCAGGCTTCCCATTACATCTGTACCCATAGATATAGAATCGCAATCTGAAAAAAAATCCTGAGCCTTTCTAGGAATCTAGTAGCATAGACATAATATTCCTGAATTCACACTGTGTAAATCCCTGTGGGATCTGCATAAAAAAAACATGCATCTTACACCTAAATAATAACCCTTTACTCCCAAATACTAACCTTGGGTATTGGCCACTGAGCTTTCCAATATAAAACTTGAACTCTTTGATACCAATAGACCTATCCATCTATGAAGAGAAACCTCAACTTTAGAAAAGGTTCTGCAAATCATTGTCCTGTTAATAATTTCTTGTGTTCAGCTGAGTAAATTCTTTCTTATAAATCAACAATTGCAAGCTTAAATTTATTGATGTATTATATTATTCTTTTATTTCTGGGCTTTTATTTAGGTAATCAGCTCATTAATATTCTACTCTCATCTGCTTCTTAAGACAACCCTACCAAATATCTGCCCTTAAACATGATCTTCAGTATTAATAGCTAGCTGTGATCTGGGTCCTGTACCCTGAGTTTGAATATGATCTTCCTGTGGTTTCCCCTGGGTATACTTCCGTAGATCTTAATTACAGATAAGTGGCAAGATGTGCCGTTCACTGAAATTTTAATTAAAAAAACTGCTACTTTCTTGTTTCCACAGTTTTGATTTGGTGCACTCAGATCAAATTTGATAAGAACAATGCAACAAAAAGTAAAAAAACGCAAAAAGTATGTACAATGAAATAAACATTTTTGAAATAATGCTTTCAAGAAGTGGGATTTCTTCTCACACTTTAGTACACATGAGGTAAAAGAAACATGGGCTAAGTAGCCGTCTGCCTAAAATATAATCTCTACATATCAGTGCCATGGTTTGTATCTGGCTTCCCTCGATCACCCCAGTACTTAATGCTAGATAATCTTCCCTAGCCTAGGAGGGCCAAAAATTTCACCTTTTCAAAACGTGTGAGACATTGATAATTTATTAGGTTTTTGTAAGTAACATAACTATGGAACCTCATTCCAGAAGTGCCAGATATATTTTAAAGTTTTAATAATGTGTAGAGGATGTGCTTTCAGCTTCATAATAACTGCTGATCTGAAGGTGTCAATCTTCATCTTATCCTTGACTGATGGGTAAGGTTCTGAGCATCGGAAATGTCAAAGCTGTTTCCAATCCTACCCACAGCGCGTCTCTCCCAGTTACCTCAGATCTAGTTTGCCGCTTTACTGGACAGACATGTTCGCCTTCGCTCTTGAGCTAAGTCAGTTTATTTATTAATATATTTTACTGTGTTCCTAGTTTAGTCATCTTTTCCTTTTTCTCCTACCCTTGTTACTCCTGTATACTCGTTATTACCATTGTTGGTATTTCTTTCCCTTTCTGCACACTTTGTGTACTTCTTTCCAACCATTGTTGGTAGATTTTTCTCCCTTCCATATAATTGAGTGTACTCTTCCCACTCATTTCTCTAGTTTCAAAAAAAAAACTTTTCTACTTTGGTTTGATTGTATTTCCTTGTCGTTATGTGCTTGTGGTGAGAGTGTTCCTCTTGGTAATATGACTGATAAACCTAAGGGGCCTTCCCTCTGGCTTTAAAAACTGTCAGCAGTGTGGCCACAAAATCCCTTTTCTGCCTCTCACTCCTTGTGTGTCTACTGTTTAGGACCACATCACTCACAGGAGTATTGCAGTATTTGTCACAGTTTCAGTCACCGAGCATTACTTGAAAGAAAAAAATAAACTTATATTAAAGGGTTTAATTCGTTCTGCCTTTGATGAGGCTATGTCTGCGAAAGAAAGTAAAACTGATGTATCTCCTCCTCCTCCTCTTCTCCATCCACTGGGAAAGCCAAGAAGAGAAGCTTGAATATGTTTTCTTCTCCAGTAACAACTGTTAAGAAAGTAAAATCATCAGAGCCAAAACATTCCTCGACTCCGATGAATATTGATACTGTGGTGTCTGCGCCAACACACTCCACTTCGTTCGAACCTTTGGCAGTGAGTGCTTCAGTGCATGGTCAGTTTGATAGTTCGGTTCTTCAAATTTAAGCTCTGAGCAAAGCTTCATTGTCGAGTAATTCGGTGCCAAATATTTCTTCTTGGCAAGCACCTATATGTTGATATTCTCCATATATTTATCCCTTTGTTGGGGAATTGCCATAGGCTTCCTATTTAGACCCAAGTCTCCTTTGGTGTCTTCTATCCATTCCACCAAAAGCCTGTCAGAAACTGACGTGGAAAAACTGGTGGAAAAAATGTAATGGGGCGAGAGGAATTTCAGGTTCCCCCCTCAGCCTAACACCTTCGGGTGCTGAACATTCCTTTACTCCCTTGACTACTCCTCCTCTAACCTCCTCTGAGGTCTTGGAGTTATCAGCTTTGACTTGTCTGATGTCAGTTGCTTTAGTTCTAACAGTCGCAGGGACTTTGGCACTAATTCAAGCTCTGAGTTCTTTGGCTATGTCGGGTCCGTAGACCTCCCAGAGCCATAGCTGCCTTCTTGGCCCCAAGGGGCAGGTGTCGACTCCTTTTTTTTTTTTTTTTGGAGCTGCCTCTGCACCTTGGTGCTTTGGCACGAATTAGCTCAGCACCGGCTTCTGTTTAAGGAGCTGACTCATCAGAGTGGGGAGTGATCATGGTTCCGAGAAAGTCTATCTCTGCTCTGGGCTGCCTCCCTCTCCGGCAGGGTCAGCATTTGAGGCCATGGAGAAGCCTTTGGCTGCCTCAGCCACTCAGTTCACTTCTTCTTCTTCCTCAATGCATGCCCCTTTCTCTAGTCCAGTTCTCCAGCTAGGTCCCCCCACAAGGACAGTGAGTGGTAAAGGCTCAGGACACTCAGGTTCAGATTCTGTCTTTTTCATATACCTCTCCAGAAATTCCCCCTGACAATGTCCCTATGAAGAAAAAGTGCAAGTGGAAACACTTAGATTTTCCACAGGAATCCATTATAGATTATAACAATTTTGATGATGAGGAAAGGTCCCCTAATCACCTCCTAATAATGTCTCCTTTGGAGACATCCTGGAAATTTTAAAATAGAGAGGTGATTGGAAGTCCCAAAACCCTACAGTATACCTGCAGGATTTTCACACTTTCCTATCTACCTCTTGAGTGAATCCATCCACTGTTGATCTTATCCAGTTGATTGCTTAAAGGGCATGAAAGGCACCCAACTCCATTGAGCCTATTCCCAGCTAACCATATAAAATTGTATCCTCTCCAGAAGATAAACAATTTTGGGCAAATGGTCTAGCAGTAGATACAATGGTTGTAGGTAAAGCCACAAAAAAGGAACTAGCTGAGGAAAGTTCCCCTATCCAATCTGCCCAACAGAAAGTCCCAGATGATGGATAGTTTGGCAAGCAGATTTATGCTTCATCGACCTTTGCATTACAGTGTTTGAATTTTTTGGCACATTTCACCAGGCTCCAAAGAGATCTGATCAAGGAACTCTTGGATACCCTGGCAGGAGCTGTTTCTAATGAGGTACAAGACAAAGTTGCCTCTCAGTTACTTACCATGGAGTTTGTGTCTAATTCATCCATGAGGCGCATTGCTCATGCAGCTGAAGGGACTAGCAGTGCAGTAGGTTCAAGTGTAGCCATAAGGAGACATGCTTGGATGTGACTTTGTGACTTTGCGGAGCCATTTAAGTCTTCATTTGTCAATGCACCATTTGATGGGTCCTCCTTATTTGGCCCAAAGGTCAGAAAAATATTATCCAGGTGTGAGAAAGATGGAAAGACACTTTCTGCTGTAGGCATACATTTTTTTACGCTCCTCAAAGACCCTTTTCCAGGAATCATAGAGTGGGTGGAAAGATGTGGTTCAAAAAATCCAGAGGGCCTTTTCAAGACACATGTGGTGAAAGTTCCCGCAGAGGCGGGGGGGGGGGGGACTTTAACGGACACCACTCACAAAGCAGAGGTGGTCCACAAAACCAGGGTTTCAGAGATTCTTTTTCCGGTACGGAATGGAGGCCTGATTGCCTTCCTCTGCAAGCAGTTGGGGGATGATTATCCCTGCACCTAAACATGCACAGGAATACATCCAGAGGCTGTGTCATACCCTTTTCTCTTCCCCCTCCCTTTACCACATAAAAATGGACAAACACTCCAGGAGGTTCCTCCGCTTCAGACTGGGAGTCTGTCACTATCAGTTCAGAGTTCTGCCCTTTGGTCTCACCACATCCCCCAGGATGTTCACCAAATGCATGGCAGTAGTATCAGTTCACTAGAGACTGCAAGGATTCAGCATGCTTCCATATTTAGATGACCGTCTCATTACCACTCTGACCAGGCATCTGTTGATTATAGTGAGAGATTATGTCCTACAGACGTTCCAATCTAGGAATTACAGCGAATTAAAAAAAAAAATCTCAACTGACTCCAACTCAGAGCTTGGAGCTCATAGGAGCTGAACTAAATACAAGGACAGCTATAGCATCCCTTCCTCCAGTGAGATTACAAAAAAATCAGAGAACAAGTTCAAAAGATACAACACAAGAGGAAAGTTCCAGCCTGTCTAGTTTTACAAACCCTGTATTCTATGGTGGCATCAATAACTCTAGTTGCCTTGACAAAATTTCATATGCAAATTCTTCAATGGCTACTTGCAACTCAGTGGTTTATACCTCACCGGCCTATGTCAGATCATATTTTCATTACCAGTCTTTGCAGAAAAGATTTAGATTGGTGGATGCACTTGAAGGACATTCTTCTAGGTCACCTCTTTGTCCCACCACAGCCCAAGGCCATAGTGATCACGGACACCTCCCAGAACGGGTGGGGGGGCATTATCTGGGCAGGACTGTTCAGGGTACTTGGTCTTCCATTGAGGCCAGTCTGCATATCAGTGTCCTAGAAATGAGAGCTGTGCTTTTAGCATTGCAAGCCTTTCAAACTTTTCTCCCTCTAGTGACTGTTGTGATAAAAGCAGACACCTTGTCTGTAGTCTGGTGCATCAACAAACAAGGGGGAATCAAATCTTACCCTGTATGTCGAGAAACTCTCAGTGTGTGGCAGTGGGCCATTTCTTCCAACTGATTTCTGATAGCAACACATATTCCAGGGAGATCCAGTGTGATAGCAGACAACCTGAGCAGGTCTATCCTTCTACCGCATGAATGGTCCCTCAATCTGAAAGTGACAGAAATGATTTTCCACCACTGGGGACAGCATTGCTGTGACCTTTTTGCCTTGCCCCTCAACAAGAAGTGCAGCAACTACTTTGCCCTAATCCCCCCACTAGGGAAGTCATCCACAAATGCTCTTTTACACACTTGCCCCCCCCCCCAGACTCCTCTATGCTTTTCCCTCACTTCCCTTAATTCCGAAGTTCTTTCAGAAAGCCCTAAAGTTGAGGTACAGAGTAATCCTCATTGTCCCTTTTTGTCCACAACAAATATGGTTCCCCTTTCTCTGACCTTATCTGATAAGAGCACTTTGGACTCTGGATCCAACTCAAGACCTCTTCTCTCATCCAGAGAACATCATTCACCTGAACCTTCAGAACCTCTAGCTGACTGCATGATTCCTCCAGCTCTGTTAATTGCCAGACAAGTTAACCTTCCCTCTCCAGTATGAAGAATTTTACTAGCCTCTCATAAGCCATGAACCTGCACATTCATATATGAGTAAATGGAGGAGATTTAATTTTTGGTCCCGTGAAAGGAATATTAACCCCTTTACAACACCTGTCGAAAAGGTTTTAGAATTCTTATCCTCTCTTTTTGATGTGGGAGCCTCTCCTTCCACTATTAAAGTTCAGTTGACAGTGATTTTGAACTTTCATAATGGCATTGGAAATAACTTCCTAGCTTCTATTAAGTTATGCAAAGCGTTTTTGAGAGGAACTATTTTAGTAAAACCTCCCTTTAAGGGTTCTTTTCCTCCCTGGGACCTTACTCTAGTATTACAATCTATTGTTCGACCTCCCTTTGAACTTTCTGCTGAATGTGACCTCATATACTTATCTTGGAAAACCTTATTCCTTGTGGCTATAACTTCTGCCAGAAAGACTTCAGAATTACAAGCCTTTTCTTGCAAACCATCATACTTGATTTTTCATAAGGACAGAGTTGCTTTGAAGACAAATCCCTCCTTTCTTCCTAAGGTAGTATCAGACTCTAATATTAATCAGACTAATCTTCCAGTATTCTTTCCAAATTTTACAAATAAAGGAGAATATGCCTTTCATTTGTTGGATGTTCATAGATAGTTACATTTTGCATTCTGCACAGATGAAAAGATTATCAAAAATCAGACCAATTGTCTGTCTCTCTTTCAAGTACCAAAATTGGTGAACCAGTCAGCAAAGTTACCTTGGCCAAATGACTAAAACATTGTATAGCTTTTATTTATGATAAAAAGAATATTGATTTGCCTAAAAAGTAAAGGCTCATTCTACAAGATCAATGGCTACATCAGCAGTTTTTCTGCCTCTAGCCTGTATGGATGACATTTTTGCAGCATCTACTTGGGCTTCCCCCTCACATTTTCACTACTCATTACAAACTGGATTTGGTCTCTAGGAGAAGAGCATCCTTTGGTTCAATGGTACTCAGGAATGTCCTTCCTTGAGTCTGCCCAAGAGCATGGTAGCTGGGGACTTTGTCCCATCAGTCAAGGATAAAATGAAGGTAAACAACTTCAGATAAAGAAGTTATGTACTCACCATAATGTTCCATCTGAGTTATCCATCTTCATTTATCCTTGACTTCCCTCCCTCTTTCCCCCAGCCTTACTAAAGTTTTTTGATGGAATGGATAGGGCACATTCTATCTTGCTTCACCACTTTCATATAGCAGATATAGTTTCATCAGGCTGCCTGTTATTATGTCTGTTTAGATCTAATCTGCACAATTGATCTGAGGTAACTGGGAGAGACACATTGTGGGTAGGACTGAAGCTCAAAAGTTTTTGGCTTGCTCGAGCTGTAGAAACAGCCATGACAGTTCCAATGCTCGGAACTGAACCCATCAGTCAAGGATAAGTGAAGATGAACAAATCAGATGGAATGTTATGGTGAATACATAACTTCTTTATCTGTAACATCTGCTTGAGGGGTGAGATCAAAAGACTTATAAATTATAATGCTGCCAGTTGAGTTTATGGTATATTTGGGGCAAGTATACTTCACGGCAGAACTGTATCAAGTGAAATCGTCATCAGTACTGTAATGAACCACATTCTGTTAACAGGGACTGAATTTTGTTAATGTCAAATATGAAACTATGCAAATTGTTTACTGTGTCACCCTGTAGGGCAGTAACCACAGATGCCATTTCAAGAACCAAATGTCCAAAATGACTCTTGCATAAAGGCTTCAAAGTTATGTTCTCTGAGTTGGGGTCAAAAATTCCCCATAGCCCCAGGCGAGGTATGCAGTGCAGTTTAATTCAAATGGGATAATTATCAGCAGATGCGCATATTGTTCACTTATGTCTTGATGCACTGTCCTTGAGTACAAGTCTGTCACTTCACTGTTCTGATTCCATTTAAATGTACAGTGTTCATATACTATCATGAATAGTAGGCCAATCCTATTCCTTCTTAACTGTTTTTTGGGATATGGACCAGATTATCTAGTTAGTTTAATATAAAAATATAGTAATTACAGATGTTCATCATATCGATCAACACTGCAGTAGCCTTAACTATATGGGGGTTATACCCTGCCAAGGATATAATAGCCAGCTAGCTTCCAAAGCTTCAGGCCACCTCCCCACCCACCCAAACTGCCAAGCAGCTTGAACTGAGATAATGAAAAAACATTGCATGCATGAAGCCCTTCTGAGCTTTAGTGCAGCCAAAGAGTACATTCCATTGAAGCTTTCAAGGATCATTGATCCGCTTGCGCTTTCCTTTGCTGGGCAGGTGAGTTCCCTCTAGGGAAAAAGGCTTCAGTTTTCTTAATTTTGTTGATATTGTATTACTTTCCTCTTCAGGAAAGTATTTTGTTTTAATGGGCTGTCTCAAGACTGTAATGTACTTTTAAATGGAGCATTATTTTTTTCCTGTCAGTTTAGTAGTAGTATAAAGTAAGTGAAAAAAGAGTCTGTAGAGAAACTGTGTTTATTTTTCTTTTGTCTAACTGACATAGTGTTTTAAAGTGCTCTTTACAGTGTTTTTCTGTCAAAAAAAGTAACTTTTGTGGACTGGTAGTGTTTACCAACAATTGCTGCTCGTCTTCCCCAGGAAAGAGTCAACATTTTTGCTTGACCATGGAATAGACTACCACTCCAATGGTCGGTCCTTCCTCCAGCCACAAAAAAAAAGAGAACTTAAGCAAACAGCCTTTGTCACCAAATCAGGCTAGTATGTTGCCTAAGCAACAGGTAGGTGATTCTGCTGTGGCCATTTGTTGTACCTCAAGCCACTCATCTTTTTTTACCCTGGACCCCCTCTGGTGTAGCACAGGCACTTTAGCCAGGTCATAACAAAATTCCAGGCAGGGTCAAAGCCTACTCTACCAGGGTCTTGCTTTCATCTGTGGCTTTTTGGAAAAGATTAGATTGTAGAACTATTCCAGAAACTGCTACTTGGTCCTCCGCATATACTTTTACAAAACACTATTAGCTTGAGTCCTTCCCTAGGTCCATATTAAGCTTTGTTAGGGTCATTCTACAGGAGCTCCTGGACTCTTCTCCTAACATCTCCCAAATGTAGTTAGCTAAGTTAGTCTATCCATATAGCTAAGGCTACTGCAACAGTGATTAATATGATGAACATAGTACAGTTCTATAAGTTTAACTTACCATGACAGTAGATGTTCGAATGACCACTTCTGCAGCAGCCACTCACGCCATCCCCCTTGTTTTTTGTTGTGTTTTTTTATGCCATGGTGTGAGTATTTATTTTTTGTTATTCCTAGCATTGTTCTTTCAGGGCTCAGCCTCTTCTCTCTGCTGGCAGGAAAACTCTGAAGGGGTTTGCCCCCAAACTTGGCTTTTAGTCAGCTCAGCTAGAGCTGATTGACAGTTTGACCTAGTAGATGGTGCCTTGAAGCTTTTGAAGTTGTCTCTGTGTTATATCTTTGGCGGGATATAATCCCCACATGGCTGAGGCTACTGCAGCAGTGATCAGTCCTGTTAAGTTCAATTAACACAACTGTGCTTTCCAGACTAAACAAAAGATTAATTAGAAATATAATAAAACTAATATGCAAATTCTTCCTTGAGTTTAAGATGCATTACAATAAAACTTAACTTTGCAAAGAACTAGCTTAAATAAACAAGTTGCAAATAGCTGGATATATATTTTTTTCTTTTTAAGAGAGTTAAACGTCTCACATTAATATAATCCAATTATTTTTTTTAACAAACAGAAGGCTCCACTTTGTTCAGTTAAGAGGAAGTAACTAATGGTGAAGAGGAACCCTCAGCATTGCATGTTCCAAAAATAAGCATGTGCAGAAAGAGGTTATACCATGTCTCAGGATGACAAACATTAAATACTGCTTCTGATATGTGGAAGTTGAACCCCACATTTGTCAAAACATATTCTTGTGTTTAGGAATTTATGTCATGCTGACATCAAAATTGTCTTGACAAGATGCATTTACTTCCAATGTAATCCGACGTTCTTGCTCATATATGCAGTCATCTAGAGACATGATGTAAAAAACATTTCAGTATAGACAGTTCTTTTCATTTTCAGAAAGAATAAAATGTACAGTGGTACGACAAGGCTACTGACAGTTTTTATTTATACGAGTGGTATTGGAGGAAGCCCTATGCATTTTGAGATCAAGGTCTCCTATTGTCAAGACCTATTTTTATTGCCTTATTTAGCTCTCATTGGTAGGACTGGGGGCTTTAAAACTTATTATTGCAGGTCAGCCTTATGCCAACTTTGTGTGAACCCTTGAAGAAGAAGGATAGTAATCTGCCTGTACTCAGTCCTTCGGTCTATGCAAGTAAAGATGCCTTAGTGACCACTGTTACTAGGGAAAAATGAAAAATAAAAAATGGACATGACTTGCAGGTGGGGAAGGTCCATTTCGATGGCCCCTTTAGTTAGTTTGGAACCTCTTATTTTCTAAAAATGTGCCTAGGTGGTTATGGCAACACAGAGAGATCCTGTAACCTACCCTCACAGGATCTCCCTGCTTTGACATAACTGCCTAGGTAGATTTTTAGAAAAGAAGAGGTTCCAGACTAACTAAGGGGCCAATTGAAATGAACCCCCCCCCCACACCTGCAAGCACTGTCCATTTTTTAATTCTTCATTGAACCCTTGAAGAGGGAAAGCTGCATCTTTTGTATTTGTAGCACATTGTACATGCTGGGACAGTTAGCAGATCAGGTTGGGATACCAGCAAGGAGGACACAACACAACACAGCACAAAACAGCAATAGTGTTTACTCTCTCACTTTACAAAAGTCAAGTAAGTAATAGGAAGTGCTTAAGTATTACAATATTTAAACACTTTAGCCTTGTGTGTGTGTATTTCTTTGCATTTCAGTTTTACATTATTTCTCATAAATCATCTTTGTAATGTAATGTATTTTGTTAGAGTATGTTGCTTCTTAATTTGCATTGTTAGTTATTAAGTACTTTCTCATTCACTAGCGCATTTACATTCTAACTGCACTGTCACATACAGTGATGGTAAATTTCCATCTACTGTACAAAGTTATGTTTTCTTAAGCATAGGTAACACTTGTAAGTCTACTGTTACGTGTGATTTTAGTTGCAATTGCTATGAGTAAAGCTGCCCAACTCAGATTAGAGGGAAAAGAATGGCCAGAACTGAGAACTGTACAATTTCTTTTTACTGTGTACATTCCTTGCTGTCTCTGGCAGAAGTGGGTCTCTTAGCACAGCAACAGTTAAGTACTGTGAAGATGATGATGGTGAGTGTGTGTGTGTGCGTATATGTAAGTATGTTCGCCCAACAGTCTGTGTGTGTATGTATATATGTATGGGTCTATATGACTTGGTCGACAGTTCATATGACTGACAGTTCATTTGATCGACAAGCATTTTAGGTGGGGGGCTGTGCCCCCCACACCCCCCCTAACTATATATATCAACTCCAGGGTCACACAACATTGGGGAAGGGGGCAAACGCTTGTCGATCAAATGAACTGTCGACCAAATAAACAGTCGATCATATGAACTGTCGACCAAGTCATATAGACCCATATGTATACATGTATGTATGTATAAGTATGTCTGCCCAACACCATAGAGAAGCTTTATTAGTGTTATGGGATTAATTTCCCTGAATACCACCCATGGAGTTTTTACCTTTGATGTAAACTGCATTCATGGTCTATTTTATAACATCTCAATTTAACTACATATGAGATTGGTATGACCAGTGTTGCTTTAATTACAGTGCCATATCCTTTGAAATCATTTTATTACATGTAGCATATACAGTAGATATAATGAGATGTTATATCTGAAAATATTAACAGCAGTTTCTCCACTCTTTCAATGACTCTAGCTTTGGATGGAACTTAAACATAAATTTCATTCAATGTACAAGTGTATGCATTTAAATTATAGTAATAGACAGATAAAAATAAAGATTTTTATGTTTTTTTTCCTTATGTAATATGATAACTTTTAACAGCATTCTATGTAGTGATTGCTTCTTGCATTTTATAATGTGTTACTAGGGGAACAATTCACTTAATACTTATACACTTAATACTGTGAAACCAATTGGAGTGTCTGTCTGTGGGATGTGTGATTATGGAGACATAATGATTACTTTGTTAAGACAGGAAGAACTATTGTGTTCTATTCATGCTCTGCCTTTGTAGTAGCTTTAATTAGTATAATGTCATAACTACTCTTGACACTAGTGCCTTATTCCTAAGGGCACTTGGAAATGTGTAAGATAAGCCATGCTGCACAAGAAGGACATAACTGCAGTTGCATCACTTTAGGATTGAGAAATTAATTTTACTCTTAATGCCTGCAGATGTACTGATCTGCAAGCTTAATGACATTGTATAAACAGCTTTGCAGGTTTACTTAGCCATTAAGGTGTGTACACAAAAACATTTTGTACTGTCTCATGTACCAGATAAAATATCTAGTTAAATTCTGGTTACTTGGCCTTCCTCTCAAACATCTCCGTCTCTCAGTCTCTTTCTCTTCAGTATGTTTAAATTGTGGCTGCTTAGTATGCCCCCATTTCTTGCTGTTACATATAAGTGCACTTTTCAGATAGTATGGTTCCACTTGGCACTTGCGACTGAAAACCAGTTGACCTTTGTAGTCCTTCACTCCACTTTGCTGGCCCTCTGTATCTCCCTTCTGGCTTACATTCTCTGATGTTTCACATTGTGTCCTTATACTTATTTAAAGCTCCATTTAATGTTGCTTTCACTGCTGTACCAGCACTCTACTGCTGATGTTTGCCATCCTTATGTGATAGATCAGTCCATAATTCTAGCCATCCTGTGGCTTGTTAAGGTACCAGATAACTTTCACATGACACAATTCATCAGACAATAACATTCTCTTTTATTGCAAAGAAAGGCATGTATGTGAGAGACTAAGAAACCGAGGTCCTGTCTCCTTGAACAGTGGAATCATATATTCTTTGTCTTTTTCTGATTAAAAGCAACATTATTATATCAGTATTAGAACAACCACTCACCAATTAAAGTGAACATTACAGCATTAATTCTGCCAACTAAGATCTCCTGACTTTCAGCTGAGTGACGTCTACAGGCGTTTCTGCAGTTATCTCCTACTGCTCCTCTAGGCGTCAAATATTGCCTGTTCATATTTGCATTAATAAATCCAAAACCATGCTATACACAAGGTATCAGAATATTTTATCTTGAAGCATATATAATGGCAAACACAACTGTATTGATATATGACCTTTGTTAACAAGTGTTTGTTAGAACTGTAAGGTGATAAATTCATTTTTTTAAGGCTGAAGCTACACCCACTGGGAGTTAGAGGTATACACTCAAAAGAGCTCTGCTGGAGGGAATGAGTTGACTTTTCATATTAGTCATAAGTTTCAAATTCCATAAAAAAACTTTCTACAAAGAAAATACAGTTGTTGAAGTTGAACTTACCATAACAGTAGATGTTTGAATGATCACTTTCGCAGTAGCCTTAGCTATATGAGTTATATTCTTCTAAGGATATAACAACAGGCTAGCTTCCAAAGTTTCAGGGCACTTTCCATGGACCCAAACTGTCAGTCTGCTCGAGCTGAGCTGAATAAAAGACAAGTTTGGGTGCAAAGTCCTTCAGAGCTTTTCTGACAGCAAACAGAGAGAAGCTGAGCCCTGAAAGTACAATACTAGGAACAACAAAAAGAAAAACAAAATGTTAACACTATGGCATAAAAACACACCAAAAACAAGGAGGGTGGAGGTAGGGAGTGGCTACTGTAGCAGTGATCATTTGAAAATTTACTGTTATGGTAAGTTCAGTTTACACAACTGTACTATGTTCTTCATATTGATCACTGTTGCAGTATATAGATTACCATAGCTAACTATATTTTGGGAGAAGGAAAGAGAAGAGTCCAGGAGCCGCTGGAGAATTATCCTACCAAAACTTGATCTAGACTTAGAGAAGGAATCACGCTTATAGTGCTTTATAAAAGTGTGTACAGAGGACCAAATAGCAGCTTGTAGAATACTAGATTCCAACCCTTTCCAAAAAGCCATAGATAAAGCCAAGGCCCTGGTAGACTGGGCCTTGACCCTACCTGAAATAGATTTGTCATAGTGACTATTACAAAAGATAATAACCTTATACAACTGTTTTTACTTGTCCATTCTTTTTACCTTCACAAGAAATGAACAGTTGATCCGAAGATCTGAAAGATTTAATTCTGTCAAGATAGTACCTGAGTTGTCAGTGGACGTCCAAGGTATGGAGTATCCTTTCTCCCTCATTTTTAGGTTCAGGAAAGAAAATGGGGAAGATGGATAGTTTGACTTAAAGTGAACTCAGATATTATTTTAGGCATAAAAGAAGGATTCATTCTCAAAGAAACCCTGTCCCTGTGGAAAATGAGATAAAGTTGACTTACCATAAGATCTTGCAACTCTGATACCCTTCATGCAGAGGTCAGAGTATTCAGTAAAATTCTTTTCCATGTTAAGAACCTCAAGTCAGCTAGATTAGCTGGTTCAAATAGAGCTAGTATTAACTTCTCTTACACAAAGTTAAGATCATAAGTGGTGGCCTCCAGTTTTCATGGAAGCCTCTTATGCAAAACCCCTTTCATGAACATTTTGGCATGAGACCACATTGAAAGAGGAGGATCCATGGGTAGATATGCTGAAATGGCAGATAAATGAACTTTGGTAGTGGAATAAGGAAAAAGCCCATAGGATAGTAACTCAGAAAAATATTGTAAAACCAGAGAACAACTAATCTTGAATCAGTGCTGGTTATGTTGTTGGCACCAACTAAAACACATTTTCCATTTGCAAATATATGATTTTTGAGTAGCAGGCTTTCTTGCCTCAATTAGTACCTGCTGTGCACATCCTCAGTAAACAGGTGCCTAATAGTTATTAAGACCCTAGCATCCAGGCAATCAATTGAAGATGATTGATGTTAGGGTGTACAGAACACCCATATTTTTGTGAGTAGATCCAGTCTGTGAGGAAGCTTGTAGTAATTACCCCTGGCCATTTCTAAAAGAAGGAGAACCACAGTTGCCTGGATCAGAAGGGAGTCACCACAATGATCCTGGGGATTCCTTCTGACTCTTCAGAAGTACCCTAGATATTAGTGCAAAGGGTAGAATGGTATAGAGGAACATTTGTATCCAAACAAAAGAAAAGAGCTTCTGTCTTTCCAAACCTTCTTGCATGGTGTCCTAAAACATAATTTTGCCAGTTGAGGGGCTAAACACTTAGTCTGTGTGTAAGGGAGAATTTACAATCTAATTTTTGAATCTGGGAGCTTCTGAGAATGCAGCCAAGCAAACCTCCTTAAAACAGTATCAGTGGTCATAGCCCTGGAAGATGTATCAACAGAATCATACACACACACTCCAAACAACGAGTAGTGGTTTGTGCAATAGATGAAACTAAGTTATTTAAAGCAGTTTTTTTTCATCACAAGAAGAAACTGCAGATAAAACATTCCTCACATTGTTTCAATATGTTAGAACAAACTTTAATATATGAGCCTGAGAATTTAAAATTCTGAAAATCAAAGTTGCAGAAGTATACATTTTTTTTTTGCATCTATCAGTAAATTTCATATCCTGATTAGAAAGAGTAGGTTTAAAATTAACATAGTGCTTAACAGCAGTAGAGTCACCTAAGGCTGTAGCTTTTGGGTCAGGTTTGGGAAAAGTGTATAAAATGTAAAAAACTGGGGAACTTTATACATCCTATGTGCCTTTCTAAGGACAGCTGGTTGAATATCCAGAAAATTGCAGGCAGTAAGAGAATGGGTGTAAGTTCCGGAAAATCCTTCTGTAACAACTCATAGCATTTTCTGAGGGACTGAGAAACCTCAGTGGTCTCCCACTGAAAACAGTAGGGCATTCTAGCAATTGTCTCAGAGAATGATAAACCCCCACTGGAAGAATATGATTATGGGATTTAACTAGGCTATTGACCCTGAGGCTCTTATAAGCCTAGATAAATGTTCAGCCCATGTTTAGACAAGTCAGCACCTGATGCCCCTGCCCAGCAGGGAAATGGGTGGAATCCCAGGGGTGTATTTTCTGTTTCCCATCCAGTTATCCAGGTTGCACTTAAAAAGGAGTAAAGAGGTACTCTGCTTGATGTGGAAAGGGAGTCTATTCCACAGCTTATCAGTGTATGGTAGATGTTTGAGGCCCTGGACTCTCCTGGTGAGGAACCTCTGTGGTCTCTCCAGCTGCTGCATGTGCTTTGTGAGGTACATGCCAAAAGGGGCATTGTACTCAGTAATGGACCTTATAAGGGAAGAATACAGGGATGTTATGACCTCCTTGTCCCTGGATGAGATACCGTTACTTATGAGGTGAGCCATGTAGAAGGCTTTCCATACAACAGAAGCAACATGGTGGTCAAAAGTCAGGTTGCTATCAACCTGAGTGCCCAAATCCCTCATGACTGATTGCTTGTTTAGGACATTGTTATTAATGTGATAATTTGTGGGGACATCGCTCTCCCCAATGGGGATGATGATGCATTTCTTGGTATTCAGCTTGAGGCCATGTTTTTGGCACCAGTCGTTTGTCTGAATGAGATCCTCTCGGAGGGTGTCCACATCACTAGGGAAACTGATGACAGCACCCAGCTTGCAGTCATCTGCAAACTTGGTCAGCCATAGCCCACTAGTTTTGGCCTGCACCTCAGAAAAGCATATCCTAAATAGGAGAGGCCCAAGCCCCATTGAAGTTTTTGCTGAATCTGTCAGCGAGCAAGTTTTCTATATGTACCGCATTTGTATATGTGGTGTCCTTGACCACCAGTTCTGAATAGATCTGGGTAATTCCTTTGAGGTTGCGGACATATCTGAAGAAGGCTTTATGATTGTCTCCAGTAGATGAGGCCAATTTGGACTCAAAGTTTACTTTGGAGGATTTCACTTGTGCTCTTATTTGCTTGTTCAGGCTGAGGAGACATTGCTTCCAGTTGGGCATCTGCTCCTTCTTGGTCTTGGACAGCAATTTTTTTCCTTTTGTTATCGAGTTTATTTATTGTAGATGTCTACCAGACAGGTTTACTCTTCCTTGCAGAGGATGATTTAGTCCTGCCAGGTATTCCTGATTCCAAGCATTTATATAAATGTTTGTATAGTGCTTTGGTGTAGTTTTGGATATTGGTGCCATCTCCTACAGAGGGGGAGAGGGCTGTGAAGCTGTTTATACCATCCCTCAGGAGGCTGTAATCAGCTTTGGAGAAGTTTTTATGCCTGATGCTAGCTAGAGGGGTGTTGGGGGAGATGGTGACTTCGAAAGTGACCGCTTTATGGTCGGATCTTACCAGGGAGGATGCTACTGTAGGGATGCTGCAGTGGTTATTCATGTTGGTTAATACAAAGTCCAAGATATTATCACCTTTTGTGGGGGTACTGAATAGCTGTTCCAAGGTGTTTGCATTGACAAAATTGAGGAATCTCTTGGCATTTGTGTTCTGGCATGAGTAGTTCTTCCAGTCTATGTTTGGGTAGTTAAAGTCACCCAGGATCCTGGTAAAGGGTTGAATCTTGATAGATTCGAACAGGTCCAGATAGCTTGATTGGACATCTTGAGTCAGATTTGGGGGCCAGTAGCTAGCTATGATTTGAACAGAGGTCTTGTCAATGATTAGCTGCACCTCGAGTGTCTCCTGTGCATCATACTGTTTGACCAGACTGGAGATGTGTATGTCTTTAATATATATTGAAACTCCACCTCCTTTGGCTTTACTGCCCACAGTTTGGAGTCTGAATGTATGATAGGATGAGTAACCAGGTAAAGCTGGGGTGCTCTCTGCAGCTTGGAACCAGGTTTCTCTGCACAGATGTCAACATTTTCCAGGGTTAAGAATGCTTGCAAAGAGTGCAGTTTCATGTTTAGACTCCTAGCAGCATGACCTTTAATTTGTGTTTTGTTGAAATTTTTATTTTGGTAGTTTTAACCTCATCACTTTTCCTAAAAAAGGCACTATGGTGGAGGCAAGAACCTTTTCCAGAAGCCCGAAACCCAGGTGAGACAGATGCAGGCCATCTCTGGCAAAGCATCATGGTCTGTCAATCATATCTTTCCAGGCTGTCAGGTACTGGATCCCCCTGGAATGACACCAGAAATTAAGCCAATTGTTAAAGTCAATCATTTTCTGTTTGTATTGCGGCATCATTCTGGGTGTCGACAGATTGCTGCGTAAGGCTAGGGACATACCTGCCTGGGACACATAATCAACAATCTCAATCATGTCTCTCTTCATATAGTCCAGGGAGGTATGTCTCAAGTCATTCACGCCAACATGGACTATGACAGAGTCATAACAGTATCTGTTCATGAAAGACTTCATTGCGTATGTGATATGGCAGATTCTGGCACCTGACAGACAACTAACTGTGACTTTCTCCTTGTCCAGCCTGGTGAGAGGCACATCTATGTGTCTCACAGTGGAGTCTCCTATGACTAATATGTTGTGTTTATGGTGAACCCTTAGTGGCTTTGAGACACAGGTTTGTGGACTATGCGTGGTATGTGGTGTGGAGGGCTGTGGAGATTGCGTGTGTTTTTCCCTTGGAGATCTCTTTTGTTTAGGTCTATTTATGTTGAAGGCCTCTGCATATGTGGGTGTGTGTTGTATAGGTGTGGGTGATGGTTGAGGTATAATGATTGTGTTGACAACCATTTTGGTGCCAGATATGTTTGCTTGGAGGGAAAGAGCATGGAATCAAAAACTTGAGCTCTCCCCTGAGTCTGAATCAAAAATATGAGGACAAAACCCTGAATCTGTCCCTGCATTTTCCTGTTCAGATTCAAAACCTTGAATCTCTTCAGGAAAAGAGGCATCCTGCTTTCTTTTACCAGAAACTACTCTACAAGAAGGATCAGTGGCCTGAATTAAACCCTGAGCCAGTCCTAGTAAACTACTCCTATCCAAAGAAATTTAAGGAGGAGTAGATATATGTTTATTTTTGTTTCTTTTTGACAGGACAAATGGAGCTAGCTGTGTTACAAGTGGCAGCCATTGCTTCCCCAGGGGTGGGCACAGCATGCTGACATAACAGGGGAACCTTCCCTGCCCCTTCTCCCAGGACCAATAAGAGTGGCTTTCTCTTACCCCCGAGAGGACTCCAACAGCCACAGAGGGAGTGGCTAGCCTGTGATCCATAGTGGCTACAGGTGTTACGCAAGAGGTATTTGGGGTAAAAGATGAGTAGTCTGAGGTACAACAAATGGCCAAAGCACAGTTACCCACCTGTTGCTGAGACAAATTGCTAGTCTGCTGTGGTGGCAAATGCTGTTTGCTTAACTTTTTCTTTTTGTGGCTGATAGAAGGACCAACCATGAGACCTACAATTTGCTCTATGGTCAAGCCAAAAATGGTGCCTGTTTCCCAGGGAAGACAAGTAGCAAATGCAGGTAAAACTTCCATTCCACAGAAGCTACTTTTTTGACAGACAAAACACAGTAAAAAGCACTTTCAAACATTATTGCAGCCCCACAATGGAAAATTAAGCACAATTTCTCCACAGAAAATATGTTATCAGTTAATTTACACTACTTTAAAACTGATAAAAAAAAAAAACAAAAAAAAAACAAGTGCTCCATTTAAAAGTATGATCTGATGTTGTCCTGTTCATTCTTCCTCACAACCGGGTCTTGGATCCGACCCTCAGATCCGGCTCAGTTACGTTTTCCAGACTTGGATCCAACTCTCAAGCTCCTCCCTTTACCCATGATACACTACACCAACCCCAGAACCCCAGATATAATTTGCAGCTTTAGCAATCAGACATGAATCTGTGCTCTCAAGCAGTTATTTGAATTTTGGATGGATACCATCGAGCCCATTCCTAAACGCCCTGATAGGTATTTGGCCTTGCCGTCTGACAGGAAACACTGGAGGAATGGTCCTTTAGTTGATGGCATTGGCCACTAAGAAAGAACTAGCAGAGAAGAGTGCCAATGTCCATCCACCTAACAAGGAGTCTAGAGCATTGGACAGGTTCAGAAAGCACATTTATGCCTCAGCCCCTTTTGCACTGTGATTATTAAATTATCTAGTTCACTTTACTTGGCTTCAGAGACAGCTGATCAAGGAGCTCTCAGCCTGTCTTACTGAGTCCATGCCTGTGGAGGAACTTAAGAAATTCTCTCCCAAGCTGGCCACTTCATCATCCATTGCCAACACCTCAATGAGGCTAATCTCTCATACAGTGGAAGGTACCTCACGGGCAGCTGGTTCAGGCCTATCCATAAGGAGATATGCCTGGATGAGATTATGTGATTTTGTGGAACCCTTTAAGGCATCCTTTATTAATGCCCCTTTTGATGGCTCATCACTGTTTGGGCCTTCTGTTAAAGATGCACTCACCTGCAGCGAGAAGGATGGGAAGACTCTTTCTGCTGTAGGAATCAAATTTTCTACACTTCAGAGGTCCTTTTCAATGAACCAGTGTGGAAGCAAGAAAATGTGGTTCAGTAAGTCTCAAGGGCCTTTCCAGGAACCGCATGGTAAGCCATCCTCCAGAGGCAGAGGAGGAGGCTTTAATGGTCAACATCACCCTAGAGGCAGAGGGGTTCCACAGAACATGGGCTTCAGAGGCATGTTCTCCTGACAAGCCCTATCAGCCGTCCTGAAGCACTGCCTGACTGTCCATCTCTGGAGGCAGTTGGGGGGCAACTTTCTTTACATCCAGAAACCTGAACACAGTTGACAATCATTTCATGGGTGCTAAACATAATATCCACTACATTCCCTTTTTCCTTTCTCGTCCAAACCACAGCAAGAAACTCCCTGACATGCCACACAGTTAGAGGGAGTAGGCATCCCAAGAAATTCAAAAATTGCTGCAAAAAAAAGAGTCATCCAATAGGTCCCAACTGAACAAAGAGGATTTGGAACTTACTTCCGCTTCTTTTTGGTCCCAAAAAAGACAGGGGACCTAAGACACTTATTGGATCTAAGCAATTTGAATATTTATGTAAAGAAGTCATGGTTCCGAATGGTAATGGTTCAGTCCATTCTGCCCTTATTGCATAAGGTTGATCGGATGTACTCAATAGATCTCAAGAATGAGTACTATCATATCAAAATAGACAGATACTCCAGGAGATACCCGCCCTTTTGGCTGGGAGCTAATCACTTTCAGTTCAGAGCACTGCCTTTTTGGCTCACCACAGCCACTCCGGTGCTCACCAAATGCATGGCAGTTGTAGCAGCTCCCATGAGACTCAAAGGATTCTGGGTATTTCCATACTTAGATGATTGCCTCCTCACTGCCCCCATGAGGCATCAACTTGTACATGCCAGAGATTATCTGATTCAAATCTCTCACTCCCTTGGCATCATCATAAATTTAGACAAGTCCAGTCTGACTCCTGTGAAAAACCTAGAATTCATAGGAACACAGTTAAACATGAGGGATCAAATAGCTTGTTTTCTCCCTTCACCACATTATGGCATTGATGAATCAAGTCCAGGAACTATTATCCCACCTGTCCCCTCCTGCATGTCTGGTCATTCAAGCTGTTGGGTTAATGTCAGCAGCAATTTTGTTCCTCTGGCAAGGTTCTTTATACAAATCCTTCAATGGACATTAGCAGTAGAGTGGTCTATACTCTTCTCTATATGTTCCCATCAGATTGACACCAATCTGCAAATATCATATTCATTGGTGGATTCAGTCAGATGACCTCTTTTTAGGCAGACCCTTTTCTGTTCCCCATCCAATAGCCACAGTGACCATAGATTACAATGGAAAGATAGTCCAAGGCACGTGGTTCCCTCTGGAGACAAGGATACATATCAATATCTTTGAGATGAGTGCAATTCTTTTAATCTTGCAAGCATTTCAGACACTCTCCCTCTGAAACCCATTGCAATTCACACTGATAACATGTCTGCGGTCTGGTACAAGAAGGAAAAAAACATTCATACCCTTTGTGCAGAGAGACCATGAGGGTATGGGAATGGGCGATATCTTTGGCCCGGCTTCTGGTTGCAACTCACATTCTGGGGAAAACCAACAAGCTGACGGACAGATGCAACAGATCTATCCTGATTCCACATGAGTGGTGTCTCAGTCATTCAGTGGTGAACATTATCTTCAACCATTGGAGTCAACCTTGCTGCAACCTTTTTGCCTCTCCCCTCAACAACAAGTGCAGTGAGTTCTTTGCACTGATCCCACCTCAAGGGAGTCCGCGAGGGACTCTCTGGTGCACGATTGGCCCCTGTGTCTCCTTTGTGCCTATACCCTCTTCCGCTGATTCTGAAGTTTCTTCAGAAGATAAGCAGGCTGAAGAGTGCAGTCATCCTCATTGTCCCCTTCTGGCCTCGACAGACATGGTTCCCCTTTCTCTGGTCTCATCTGTAACCTCCTCCATGGATACTGGAGCCAAGACAGTATCTCCTCTCTCACCTGTCATGATTGCAGCACCCCAATCTTCATGTCCTCAAGCTGACCAAATGGTTTCTCCATTTCCAACTATAGTGAGACAGTCCAGGCTTGCCTCCCTAGTCCGTAACTTCATCTTAGCCTCATAAAAAGTTTCAACTAAGAAAGTCTAAAATAGTAAATTGAAAAGTTTCATTGTTTCGGCTGCAAGTAAAAACACTGATCCCTTCTCAGCACCAGCTTCAACTATTTTGCTTTTTCTTAATACCCAATTTAAGGAAGGAACAAGTTTCTTTACCATCAAGCTTCAACTTGCTGCAATTTCTAATTTTCATACAGCTAGCCGTGTTTGTTGTCGTGGAAGACAATCTATTTTGTAGCCATTACTTCAATGAAATGAATTTGTGAGCTACAGGTGTTATCTTCCAAATTTCCATACATAATCTTTCATATAGACAGGGTTTCACTACATACCAATCGCTCCTTTATGCCTAAAGTAGCCATGGA